>NW_027367572.1:0-56843 GCF_046119375.1 Phyllobates terribilis
TTAGTATTTAGGTAGTTTTGAATGTTGAATTAGTAGAAAAATAGTTTTGAATGTTGAATGTTGAATGTTGAATGTGGATATAAATTGAGGTTGGGTAGGCAGTGTATCCTCTGAAATCCAGGACTGCACTACCTCCCTGGGTCGTGACGATCACTGTGCAGGTCACTCTTCACGAGTGTGCTTGTCATGGCCGTCACGACCAGTTTATGAAGTTGATTGTAGCTTTGGGTTGAATGTGATGAAGTTCTGTAGTTAGTTGATGTAAATGTATGGTTAATTTATTTAAAATTCATTTACATTGTAATGTTGTGACTACAGGACCGCATCAAGAAGATGGCAAAGAAGGTCGGAGGCGCTATGGGGTCCAGATCGGCACAGCACCATAAAAGGGATGTCGTGAGAGATGCTGAGGAGGCTGCGTGTTTGGCTGCGGAGGAGGAAGCCATAGCCGAAGTGGAGTTGGGAAGTAGAGTTGCCCGGAAGAAGAAGCAGGGGAGGAAGCAAGCGCCGCCTCTGCCACGTACACACCATCGAGACATTCTGTCTTGGGTGAGAGGAGACCTTGCCAATTAGAAGACCCTTTGTACCCTTACCCTATGTAGCTGGCGGGATCCGGCTCACGACATTCCATCTCGGGTGTGGGGGCAACGAGTACATGGGAGATGCTTCTTCTACCCACCAGCTGTTGTTGGGGTACTATAGTGAGAAACAGATGGGTGGTGGTCCGAATACCACCAAGGCAGTGGGTTCGAACACCGCCAAGGGGGTGGGTCGGAATACCACCAAGGTGGTGGGTCCAATTACCATTACGACGGTGGGTCACACTACCATTATGGAGGTGGGTCGCAATCATACTATGGTGGTGACCATGAACGCCGTGAAGCCGATTATTCCGTCTATGGGTATGGGGGGCCTATGGAAGAAGAGGCAGTTGCGGAACAACCTCATGTGCAGGTATATATAATAAACTATAATATTGATCTTGATAAGTTAAGTTTAATAAATCATATTATCACTATTTCAATATTAAATATGTTTTGTAGGACGAGTGGAGGGGGCAAAGACCGTGGAATGCCCCACGGGATGAAGAGGGTGTCGAGGGGGCTGCAGATGAGGGGGTAGAAGGTGATGGGGTAGCAGGAGAGGAGGATGTCGGGCACCCACAAAGGAGAGCTGATAGGGCCATCACCGTGGATCCCTACATGATCGTAGGGGTCAGCGGTTTTCCAGAAAACCTAGAGTTGCTTCGTGGGTTCCCTGTCCATGTTGCATACGACATATACCGGGGCAAGGTAAGTTACCTGTTTTATGAAACGTCTTTAAGTTCCAATATGATGTACTCACACTAAATTTAAATTAATGTTGTAGAGTCGCACATGCAATTTCCAGTTCTGACACAAGGTACTGCGAGCTTGGATCCTAGCCCCGAGGACGCCTATGTCGATAGCTACTTATGATGCTAAGCTTGATCACATCTCGGACTTCATGTACGAGCACGTGGACATGGACCTGTTCATGGCATTCGTGGAGAGGTGGAAGCCGGAGACAAACTCATTTCACCTACCTTTTGGTGCGATGACAATCACCCTGCATGACATTTACCAGCAAATGAAGCTCCTGATACGTGGAAAGGGGATGGGGGGCCACTGAGTAGCAATGCCTAAGGGGGAAGACTATTGATCTTGGCGAGAAGTTGGCCGACATGGAGGAATTATTGGGCCTTCTTGGGAGCAATTATGTTGTCTCCCACAAGAAGCTGAAGGCTAGATGTAATAGCCTTCAATGCATAACTTCCACCCCTCACATAGCAGCCTCGGAGTATCTACACCATCTTTTGGATAGTACCTTGTTCCCGGATAGGTCACAGGACAAGATTCCATTGTCCAACATAGTCTTTGTTTGGGACTTGGATGAGGTCGGAGAGTGTGCATGGGTGTCGGTCTACTCGCTTCCACGTATCAGGAGCTGGGAAAGGCGTCCAGGGCTGGGTGTAGGCAGGTTTCAGCGTGCTATACACTAGTCATGGTAAGTAGTTGTATATCAATTAAAGACTCTATTTATATTTAACGTAGCTATGGTAATGATTTAAACAACAGAGTTGGATATATGCGTACCTCCCCACGTTGAGGCCACATCGCAATCAGTGGGGAGGTGGGCGACCTTTAGCCATGATGTGGACCCCGAATGCTTTGTCGAGCGACGAGAGAAACTACAGGGCTGAGTTTGATGCCATGACAGAGGCCGAGGTACATGTTGTATACTACGAAAAGTTTGTTTATGCCGATGTCTATTTTGTAGTGTAGGGTTATTTTGAAACTTATATTCCTATTTAGGTTAATGGCTGCCTTACGGAGTTCTCTACTTCGATGAGGAGGACATCACACTGTCACTGTTTAATGGTGTGTTGGGGTTCGCTCACGATGTCACCGAACCGTACATGCCTCATCGAGTGTCGAGACAGTTCGGGATAGTCCAGAAGATTCCGACACCGTTAATTGCACCCACTAGAGCCATCCGGGTGAGGAACATAAAAAGCTACAAGGTGGACTACACAACCACACAACGGGTGTGGGATGCACAACATTTCCACATGATACCCCTTGTTCCATGCATTCTTCATGCTGAGAATGAGTATATTCATCATCATCTTCATGTTCTACCCTCTCAATATTCATTTTCTTAAACTTTGATAGGAAAAAACTTCTTCATTTTTTGTAGGAATTCAGAGAAATGGTATGAATGAAATGGTGAATGGTAATGGTGAGATGTAGGTGTATAAATAGGTGAAGATGAAGGTAATTTGTGGTGGATAAGTGGTCAAACCTTGTAGTTTCCAGTCCTTTCAGTTCAGTTTTCACTCATTGATACATCAAACAGAGGTATGGGCTTGATATGAAAGCCTAATTTTGAGTTTTGCAGTATAGGATGCGGTGCGTGACGAGTGACCACCACCCCATTCGTGAAGAATGACCTCGCCATGCTTGTGATGAACTAGATATTGGGATATATATCACATTTTTCATACATGGCCCATTAAAAGCTGGCTTGTTGGGCTATTTTCATTTGTTTACATTTAAGTTCTGTTGTTCCATGTTAAAGATCAACAATTTTTTAATTTTCAGTGAGTTAATGACTATGTTAGTGGTGTAAAACTAATAGTAATGCATTCATTTTGATAATCTCTTACCATTAAACTACATAAGGGTGAAAAATGAATACACTTACTTTTATACGATTACTAAATAATACAGTTTTCAACTAATGAACTAGAAAACGAGTGTTAGGTAAAGGAATCAAAGGGTCATTTTTAAGCTAGTTATCTTATGCGTTTTTTTTGACTTTTGATAAAGATAAATTAAATTATTTAACTATTTTTTGAGTTAAGTATTTCAGGTTCAAGTAAATGAACTAGGGAACCAGTGTTGAAGTGCATGAGAGTCGCTCAAAGCTTAAACAAATAATGAATGAAGAAAGAACGTCTGAAAGCATGAAGAGCGTGTCCATAATCAGGATATCACTTGCATATGTTGTTAGAAGGATAAACCTTCTAGAATGTTGAGAGTAATTCTTATCCATACACATGTTACTTCAAAAGATGAAGTTGCAACTTCCAAGTGATCGTTGGAAAGTCAATAAGAAGAGGAACCTTGAATCAGTTAGAGAATAAGAGTTGGCGCTTCTCAACAGATCAAGAAGCGCTTAGCTGGCTTAACCTCCTTAGTTTAGAGGAGATCATGTATAAATAACTAAGAGAAATAGGAACAAGGGTTACAAATTCTTTCTATCTTCTCTATGTGTGTAAACAACTGTTCTAAGAGTGTTCTTCGTATATTTTGAGAAGTTTTACAAGTGAAGTAGTTTCTAAAGAGTGTTACAAAAGAAAGTTAGAGTGGTAGATCTTTCGTCTCAGTGTAAAGGCTTCATTAATACATAAAATAGTGAATTTTATCTTAGACCTTAAAAAGTCAAAAGATTTTCACTATTTCTATGAAACCCACCTCTAGAACTAAGTCTCATTAAATCTTAGTTCCCTTTCTGAGAGGTAGATCCAATTGAAAACCTATGTAAAAAAAGTTTTGATTAAATTTAATTTATTATAACTTTTATATATATGTATTTTAATTCTTATGACATAGGTAGAAAACCGAAACTAATATGCGTACTAGAATCTAGGTACAAGTACTGAGAGAATAATAGAATGATTTTTTTTCTTGTTTTCTACAATCAATTGAGAGCTTCTCTTCAACGGAGTTTGTAGCTAAATGTTCCGTATAAACTCCATAATTTTACACACTCATACATAATTACTTGTTTCCTCTCTCTCTCTAGTGATATGTATCCAAATGGATCAAGATCAGATCGGCCTCGGAAGTCTTGCTAAATGTTAAACAACATAGTTTGAATTAGTAAGCGGTCATTTTTATCTGCGGGGTATAGAGCCACATATACGAAAGAGAGCCTCAGCTTCATCAGCAAGGATGTCATCAAACATCAAGTGGACATAACAAAGCACATTTTTAGACCAAGAGCTAGGAGAACGCGGGCATGTGTAGCTTTTGCTCCCCTACTTCTCTTTTCTTTTCTTTGTGTTGGACGCCGCCCCTGCCAGGGTTTTGCCCCGAGCATCTTCCGATCCTGTTGGAGGGGTTGTTCCACCGGAGCGGCCTATCATGCCAAAGTCTATTGTTGGAGGTCCTACGACGGGCGAAAATGCTGATATTAGGGAGGTGTCTCTGGAACTTTTTTTCAAAATAAATGGAGGAATAAAAATAATGGTGAATATAACCATAGACTCAAAATAATTACAAGAATATCCAAAATTTTATCCGTTCATGAAAGAATCGATGGTTACAAACAACAGTTCTTGCTTTGGGGTGTTTATCCCAGAAGTATTTGTACATGAACCGCTGTTTTGTACAACAGTTGTCCCTCAATTTTTTTATCAATTGAAGCACATAAGTCGTTGTTATGAACAACGTCTTATGTGCTTCTGACCTGCAGCTACTTGCAATCTATGCCCATCCCATAAAGGAAGAATGCAAAAAAATTAAAATTGCAGTACATAAACCGTTATTTTTTCCTAATATATTTTTTTAATTTTTGCTGCATAAAAATTAAAGAAAAATTCAAGTAGAACCACTTTTCACAACATCGGTTCACTTGCAATCTATGCCCACACCACAGGAGGAAGAATGTTGTGTTTGTCCGAACCAAGAACCGATGTTACAAACAACGGTTTTTTCCTCCAGTATCTGACGCGGTGGGAATTCCTGTAAATATTTTGAGGGATTGGTTATATTTATAAATATTTTGTTTTTTCTGAGTATTTTGAGGGGGGGGGGGTGGTGTCTCTGGCCCTTGTTGTCTAGGAGGTTAGTATTGTCCCCCAGATGTCATTGACTACGCTGCCAACCTCTGTCGGAGAGTCTTTGCCAGGGGTATCGCCGCCAGCAACGAGGTTAATGACGGAGGCGCTACATGCAGAGTCCTTGTCTCAGGTCATATGTCCCCTGTGTTGGGTTTTTTATATAGTGCTGAAATGTAGAAAGTGGTTTTTAGCCTTGTATTTGTGGTAGGTAAAACCTCCTTTCAAAGAACCTTTATTTGTGGTAGGTAAAAGATTTGCGTTTCTCTTTAAAAGATGATTTCTTGGTGAGCATTTATTTGCGGTGGTAGGTAGAGCCTTTACATGTGGTAGGTAAAGATTGCTCTATAAAACCAAGCTCTTGTTGCTCATTTTAGACACACCAATTTACAACAAAAACTCTCTCCCTTCTCTCTTCATTTCTGAGCATATTCCTGTGGTTCCAATCCTTCTCCCGCGAGAGCTCGCGTGCGAAGGGTGTTGTGTTAATCTTGGGGGACGACGCCCTCAGACTAAGCTCCGGTGGTCTGGGCGAAATCGTTTCTAATCCAACGGCTCTCATACCGTGGCGCAGCAATCTTCCGTTTTTCGGTTTTTCCATTAGCGATTTTATTCGACGGCCCAAACATTTTGGTAACTTCATTGTTCTCGTTCTCTGGTTTCGAACTAACAATTTAGAAACGATTTTCCTTCGAAGTCAGAGAAGATGCAGATGTCGCAACTGCTCAAGCCATTCCTGAACATGCATCCCGGAGATCCCTTGGATGGAGGCAACTAGAAGAGGTGGCACCAGAAGTTCCTGATCTATGCGGAGCAGATGGATGCCGACTACGTCCTCCTTGAACAACCACCTGTGGGGGCTTTGGTCGCTGAGGAAGTGCTCGGACCCTTGGCGCTGGATTCCTCAACCGATGTGGAGCTTACCGAAGAACAACGAGTTGCGCAGGCGGAATCCATCCGGAAGTATGATGCGGACAACAAGATGATTCGGGGTCATATTCTGAGCCATGTGACGAACCCGATCTTCGACTTGCTCACTCCAATGAAGTCTGCAAAGGCGATGTGGGACCTCCTGGAGTCCAAATATTCCACTGACGATGCCGGGAAGAATAAGTATGTCTGCGGAAAATTTATGCAATTCAAGATGGTGGACGACAAGCCCATCATGGCGCAAGTTCACGAGTACGAGAACATTGTCGCGGACATCCTGGATGAGGGAATGAAGATGTGCGAAGTTCTGCAGGCGAACTTCTTGATTGAGAAGCTTCCTGACTCTTGGGCGTCCTACAGGAACCATCTCAAGCACAAGAAGAAAGATCTGACCTTGGTTGAGCTCGTCAGCCACATGAAGATCGAAGAGGCTAATCGCCTCAAAGATAAGTCTGTTCATAAACCCTCTGATAATTCGGTTAAGGCTAATGTGGTAGAGTCTTCAAATGGAAACAGGTTCAAGAAGAAGAACTCCTTTCTTGCAACGAAGAAGCACAAGTTCCAGCACAAGAAGGCTCCTGATTTCAAGAAGAAAGGGAACCATACTGAGAAGCCTAAGGCGGGATGCTACGTCTGCGGCAAACCAGGTCATAAGGCGGTCAACTGTTTCCGCATAGGTGACATTCAGAAGGGTGCCCCGAGGCCCAATCCAGATCAGGCAAACCTATCTGAAACGGCGCAGGACTTTGTTGCTGTGGTCACGGAGGTCAAAATGGTTGCGGAGACAAGTGAGTGGATGATCGATGGCGGAGCAACCAGGCACATATGCGCCAACAGGGAGTTGTTCACTGAGTTCGAGGCAGCCTCTGGTGTCGATCTGGTGTACATGGGCAACTCCGCCACGTCTGTTGTGATGGGGAAGGGCAAGGTGAAGCTAAACCTCACCTCAGGGAAGTCTCTTACCCTTCAGAATGTACTATTTGTGCCTTCCATGCGTAGGAACTTAATTTCTGTTGGTTTGCTTGAGATTGTTGGTATTAAGCAAGTGACTGAATGCGAAAAAATTGTTTTAACAAATAATGGTATTTTCCTAGGAAAGGCATATAGGAACAACATGTTGTACTTCCTTGAGACTGTTGCTGGAAATGAAATTGCTACTTCTTCTGCTTATATCGTTGAGTCTTTGAATCTGTGACATGCTAGACTAGGACAAGTGAATGTTAACTCTATCAATCGAATGCATGCAATGGGACTAATCTCAAACTTGACTAAAGATCATCATAGAAAATGTGATGTATGTGTTGAGGCAGTTTAAGAGAAAGCCTTTTAATTCTGTTAAAGAGAAGGCAACTGAATTGTTGGAATTGATACATTCAGAGCTAGCGGAATTTAGGAACACCGAATCTAGAGGTGGAAAGAAATATTACATTACATTTGTAGATGATCATTTGAGATATACGAGATTGTATTTGTTGAGATCCAAAGATGAAGCTGAAAATGTGTTTTACACTTACATGGCTGAGGTAGAAAACCAATTGAATCATAAGATTGAAAGGATTAGATCAGATAGAGGAGGTGAATATATCACTAACTCTTGGAAGAAATTCTGTGAGAAAAATGGTATAATTCATGAGTTTATAGCTCCATACAGCCCACAACAAAATGGTATAGTTGAAAGGAAAAACTGGACTCTTAAAGAGATGATGAATGCTCTTCTTTCGAGTTCCGGTTTACCTGACTATATGTGGGATGAGGCTGTATTGACTATGAATCATATTCTCAATAGAGTACCTCATAAGAAGCTAGATAAGACACCCTACGAATTATGGAAAGGTCGAGCACCTAACCTAAAATTTCTGAAAGTGTGGGGGTGTTTATCTAAGGTAGGATTGCCTGCTTTCAAAGTAGATGTAATTGGATCTAAGACCTTCGATGTTGTGTTTATTGGTTATGCCCATAATAGCGCTGCTTATTGATTCATGTGTTTAAGTGACCGTACTATATGTGAATATAGAGATGCTGAGTTTTTTGAGCATGTATTTCCTTTAAAGAAAAATGTTGTTTAAATTGACTCTATGCCTAATGTTGCATCTTCGTCTAGAAGTTTACCTTCCGAGCCTATCCATGAAATTGAACCTAGTAAGGGTAAAAGAAAAAGGAGAGCCACTAGCTTTGGTCATGACTTTGTGACTACTTATTTGGTTGAACTCAATGATGTGAATGAATTGAATGATACATTCATTAGTGTGCATATTCTAGAGGATGATCCTAAGACATATGATGAAGCTGTGAGTCCATTGGATGCTAGTTTTTGGAAAGATGCTATTAGAAGTGAGATAGATTCAATTATGTCTAACCATACATGGGAACTAGTAGAGATGCCTAAAGGGAACAAAGCCATAGGATGTAAGTGGATCTTTAAGAAGAAGCTTAAGATCGATGGCTCTGTTGAAAGATATAAGGCTAGACTAGTTATTAAGGATTATACTCAAAAGTATGGTATTGACTTCTTTGACACTTATTCTCCTGTTACTAAGATAGCGACCATTCGTGCATTGTTTGCTTTAGCTTCTAGCTCTAAGTTATTAGTACATCAGATGGATGTCAAAACTGCATTTTTAAATGGTGATCTTAATGAGGAGATTTACATGGAACAGCCTCCAGGGTGTGTGGTTCCAGGACAAGAGAACAAAGTGTGCAGATTAAAGAAATCTTTGTACGGTTTGAAGCAAGCTCCAAAGCAATGGTATGACAAGTTTCATACAACCATCTTAGACTTTGGATTTGAGGTAAATGGATCAGATGCTTGTGTTTATTCGAAACAGTTTGGTGTTGATTGTGTTATTATATGCCTATATGTGGATGACATGTTGTTATTTGGGAGTCACATTAATGTGATTAACACAACCAAACTATTCTTATCCTCTAAGTTTGATATGAAAGACTTAGGTGAAGCAGATGTGATTCTAGGTGTTAAAGTAACTAGAACAAAGAGTGGCTTCACTTTGTCTCAACCTCACTATGTAGAGAAGGTATTAAAGAAGTTTAATCAATTTGATGTGACACCAGTAAGAACTCCATATGACTCTAGCATGCAATTAAAGAAGAACCTTGGTGATAGTGTTTTTGAAAATGAATATGCTAAAGTAATTGGAAGTTTGATGTTCTTGATGAACTGTACTCGACCTGATATTGCATGTGTTGTTAGTAGACTTAGTCGGTATACCCATAATCCTAGTAGAGATCATTGGGTTACGCTCAACAGATTATTGAGATATCTTAGAGGCACCATGGATTGGGGTTTGCACTATGTTGGTTATCCTAATGTATTAGAAGGATATTGTGATGCAAACTGGGTTTCTGATAATGATGAAGTTAGCTCCACTAGTGGTTATGTCTTTACATTAAGTGGTGGTGCTATTTCTTGGAAGTCTTGTAAACAGTCATGTATAGCTAGATCTACTATGGAGTCTGAGTTTATTGCTCTAGACTTAGCAGGTCAAGAGGCTGAATGGTTGAGAAGTTTACTGGTTGATTTACCACTGTGGGGGTGTAAAACCCCTACTATTTCCTTACATTGTGACTCTATGGAAGCTATTGGCGTAGCCAAGAACAATGCATATAATGGCAAGAAGAGACACATTCGGATTAGACATGAGTCTTTGAGACAGCTCATAACAAATGGTGTAATTGGCCTAGAGTATGTGAGGACAGAGAGGAACATGGCTGATCCTTTGACTAAGGGACTGAACCGAAGGTCTGTCCTTGATTTGTCAAGAGGAATGGGACTAAAGCCCATGTGTTGAGGAATTCTCGGTGGATCTCCGTTGTGGTCAAACGAAGCCGTGAAAAGACTCATATGGTATACACTAATTCCCATTCTTACGACTAGTGTATGTGTAGGTTGAGCTATAGCTCTTAATGATCTCATAGCCCTAATTTGGGTGGTCCTACTGAGACGGACATGATGAGTTCACCGATGATATTATGTGAGGTTGAGTCATAGACTCTTAATGTGTTCATAGCCCGTATTGGGCGATTCTTGTGTGACAAGAATTTGATGAATCACCTACCAGAGTGTGAAGGGTTAGCCTCCTTCTATGAAAGATTTGGGTGATCTTTCTAGAGCGCTCTGTAGCATCCCGAGATAGTTGTCTAAACGCTTATCGAGGAACCGCAGGAATGTTTTGGCGAGAAGTGTGTTGTTAAGGACAGTCCTGAATGAGGAGAGTTCCAGACTCGTTCACTCTCCTTATGATAGAACTACTTGACTCTCACTATGTAGAGGTTCAAATCGTAAGATACCTTTGCTTAAGCTTCAAACCTTTTATAGATATGCTCAGAACTTGTTTTTCAAACCTTTCTACTATACTTCTGCACTTGTGGGGGATTGTTGGGTTTTCTATATAGTGCTATTATGTAGAAAGTGGTTTTTAGCCTTGTATTTGTGGTAGGTAAAACCTCCTTTCAAAGAACTTTTATTTGTGGTAGGTAAAAGATTTGCTTTTCTCTTTAAAAGCTGATTTCTTGGTGAGCATTTATTTGCGGTGGTAGGTAGAGCCTTTACATGTGGTAGGTAAAGATTGCTCTATAAAACCAAGCTCTTGTTGCTCATTTTAGACACACCAATTTACAACAAAAACTCTCTCCTTTCTCTCTTCATTTCTGAGCATATTCCTGTGGTTCCAATCCTTCTCCCGCGAGAGCTCGCGTGCGAAGGGTGCTGTGTTAATCTTGGGGGACGACGCCCTCTCAGACTAAGCTCCGGTGGTCTGGGCGAAATCCTTTCTAAGCCAACGGCTCTCGTACCGTGGCGCAGCAATCTTCCGTTTTTCGGTTTTTCCATTAGCGATTTTATTCGACGGCCCAAACATTTCGATAACTTCTTTGTTCTCGTTCTCTTGTTTCGAACTAACACCCTGCCCCTACATTGGCTATGTCGGGCGTGAACGTCGTCAGCAAGGTGGTTCACAATCCGGTTGTCACTACCCATGTCCCTAATATTAACAACACAAAGGGGTTGGTCAAAGGTTCGAGAACCTGGAAGGAAGTGTGTGCCCCTTTGGTGCCTATGGACCGCCTCGTCCTCTCGCCGGAGTTTTTGGAGGGTAAAATCACCATGTCTTTTCTGGAGGGATGAAAACACTCCGGTTATCTCAATCAACCAGGCGGTGCTCACGATGCTCGCCTCCACCTGGAGCTCCTCGATAATATTCTCGAGCACTGGGTACCCACATCTCCTACAACAACATGTCGATGAAGATCACCAACATTTGGAAGCTACAAGGTAAGTTTCGTTTACTTGATCTACCTAATGTTTTTTTCATTTGAAAACTGCAGGACAAGGCAGACTACATGCACCTACTTATTGGCAGACCCTGGTCAGTTTTTGGGAACTATCTTGCCCTGAACCTTGGTTCCCGGAGTTTGATCCAATGTCTGATAAGATTTCCCCAACCCCTATTTGGATGCGCATTAATAACCTGCCTGTTCTATTCTACGAAGCAGCGACATTGTTAAACGACTGCATTGGCATCAGGGACCTAGTTAAGGTGGACTTGAAGACCCTTCCTGCTAATATGGGAGTTTTACCCGGGTTTTCATCAATTTAGAACTATATAAACCTCTCAAGCAGTCCATTATCACCAATGAATGGTTGTACACAATCACCTACGAGAACATCCATGATATTTGTTCTTTCTGCGACATCTATGTCCACATTCAATCTCAGTGCTCAGTAGACCCTAGCAACGTTAAGAGACGGCCAGGACCTCATGCAACATTTGGTGGACAAAGAGGGGGGCGGGGGGCGAACAACACAAGGAACAAGAGTGGCAGGTTGCTACGCAGAAAAAATGGGTTCCGAAAGCCAAGCCATCGGCGCCATCGTCTCAATCGGCGTCGCCGCCAGAATCTGTTGAGCAGGACAACACAACGGTTGAAAATGTGGCTAGCCGTTTTGATGCATTGAACAGTGTGATGGAAGACAGGAACCTCTGCAACCCGTATTTCCTCTTCCTTGGATGACCGTAGGTTTGCAGACGTGGACATCCCTATTGCCCAGGAAGTGGAATTAGTGGAGCATAGTGTTTCGTGTGAGGAGGTGACTCTAGGACATAATTCTAGAATGCCCATCCATTCTGTACCGCCTTTCATTCCCTCAGACGGCCCATTGATTTCCATCCCAGCCCAAGTGCAATCTTCTTCTAATATTCCAGTAGTGGTCCGTGGAGTGGAGGAAAAGGCAAGCCCACTTCACAAGCCCAAGCTTGCAGCGCTATTTCCTCAAAAATGAAGAGTAACTTCTAACCTCCAAATCCGACCAGTGTTACTGTTGGACCCTCTCATGGGTTTGAAGGGAATAATGGGTCTGGTCCCTTCGTTGGGCCTTGCCCCCACTGAATCCAGCTCACCTACGCAGACTGTTTCCAAAAGTCAGGCAAAAATGGCAAAATTCAGTCAAAGTCCTCTACTGATTGTGCTACTGGTTGTGCCACATCTACGGAGGGCGTCTTTCCCGATTAATCCAGACTTTGATCCCTCCCTCGATACCCAAATGATGAAGTTTATTATGTGAACTGTAGGGGAGCCGGTAAGGCTAGATTCCGTAAAAATATGAAGTATTTTCTTCGTGCCAACTAATTGGAGTTCTTTGTTTCTTTTGAGACCCAATTTTCTGGTGTTCGGGCCTCCGCGGCATGCGATGCTTTAGGTTTGGCGCTTATTTCGTGGTCGATGCTGCAGGCAGATCAGGTGGTATCTTTTTGTCATGGAACCCGAATTCTGTTACGGTTCAGGTCGTTATCACGACCCATTCTTCATTCGAGCGTCCGTCGTCATTGGTGATGCGTGTGTGCGATTTATTTTTGCATAAGCACCACCCTCCGCCCATAGGAGAATAAGTTTCTGGGATAACATCGATCCTGAGATTAGTGCTTTCTTGGGACCGATTTTCTTCGGGGGTGACATAAATTGCATTCTTAATCTTGGCGAGAGGCATGGTGGGTTTTAGAGACCTTATTGATAACCACGGGTTGATCGACATGGGTTTTCGGGGCAGAAATTCACACGGTCAAAGGGGGAGGTATCGGGTTCTTACGGCGCCAAACGTCTTGACCAGGTTATTATAAAAATATGGAGTTTCTTGCGGTGGCCAAATGCAACTATCTGCCACCTTCCGCGCCTTAGTTCATATCAAACTCCTTTTCTTCTCTCCTTGATGCCTCAGACATGATTTTGTCGTCACTGGCGTCTATTTAGATTTGAGGCGGCTTAAGCTCACACATCTGCATTCAATGTTCTAAAAGTCCCAGGCTCTAGTCACCTACTCACCGCGTAGCACCATGCCTAGCGATTTTAGTACAGAAAGTCCTTTTTTTTGCAAAAGTGATAATTTTCTTGAAATTTTCATGAATTTTTAGATTGTTTCAGCACAACAAGGCTTATAATAGTATATAGAATCTAATACCAACAGAATTTGATTGATAATTGATGAGCGACGTCTAGTACGGTGTAATAAGTGGTTGTTAGCGTCGTTTATAAACAAATTGGTCATGATTTGGAGCATATTACCGTAGTCCGGATCTCGTAGAGAAAAGTGGTTAAGCACAAGGATTACGAGCATTCGGGAGAAGACCGAAGAGAAGATGGTCAAAGGACGAAGCAAGTTCGCACGCACAAGAAGACGTAGCCATGTCGGAGTAGTCTGGGCTACGGCGCGACCGTGCCTTGAGGATTGTACAATGCCGCGACCGAGCCCAAGGTGGTGCGACCGCGCCAGGTGGTCTGTAGGTGGGCGTGACCGCGCCCACATTGCCATGACCGCGCCCACGTAGGCTTTCTGCCGAGATTCACTTTTGTTCCCGGAATTGTTTGGGCCTTTTACCTATTTTCGAATGGAGCTTTGGGCTGGGCTTTTTTTGAGTTGTTTCTAGGGTTTATAGACTTTATAAATAGGGATGAGAGCTTTGCCTCCTTCACATGCTTAATTCTAGTTAGTTTATAGAGTTTAGAGAGGATTTGCGTTGTTCTCCAGGTTGAAGCCTGCGAATGGTTGGTTTCTAGACTTTTTCCTTGGTTCTAATAAATATATATTATTTGAGTTGTTTCATTCTCTTGTGTATATTGATATTGAATGTGATTTGCCTATCTAGATTAGCTACCTAGGTTGTTTAGATTTAATTCATACTGCTAGGTCTGACTTGTCCTAGTTGGAGAGTCTTATCATAGGGTAGCAAATCAATTTCTTGGGCTAGTTGAACTTGTGATTGTTTAGAGAATGATGATGTGTTAGCAACCAAGTGGCACTGCATGTTCCTATCTATTCATGAACATATTGTTGCCTAGGGATTAACCTTTGATAGTTTCAGGGTTGTATTTAGGTAAGGGTTAATATGCCCGAGTTGGATTATTAACTAAATTAGAACAGGGATTATGGAAATCTAATATATAAATTGTAGAATGAACCCGAATAGAAATTAGGAAGTCAGTGATCAAACCAATCATTCCGTTGTGTGGATACTCGTTGAACAAGGTATTTTCTTTATTGCTTTCCTTCATTGAATTAGTAGTTTAGCATCAATCCAATAACCCCCCCCCCCCCCCCTCATCGTTATTAAGTTTATCTTATTAATTACACAAGAATTGAATACCTGACTCCCTGTGGGATCGACCCTTGCTTTCCACTCTACTTGTAAAGGAGCTAGTTAGGTATAAATATTATTTTGACAGGCGTAACGAGCATTTTGGCCTCGTCAAATTTGGAATCGTTGTCGGGGAGTCTAAACTTCTTTTCTTGTGTTTTTTAATTTGATTGACTTTGGTGTTGACATTTTATGGTCAACACCCGTGCTGTTAATCGCTTACTTGCTAAACTTCCAAGAAATATGGATGAAGTCGAGCCTACGACTCTAAACAAGGCGGTACTCGGGAGTCAACCCGAAAAAAGAGGTATCATTCCACTTTCATCTATCTTTTATCTTTGTACTATATTTCACAATAGGGACATTTTGTACTTTAAGTGTGGGGGAGGGGAATTATATCTTAGCTACATTTTGTACTATAAGTGTGGGGGAGGGGAATTATATCTTACCTATCCTTGTTTTTGAATTTTTGAGTCAGTTTTCCCCTTATTTGAATTTTTAGAGTCGGCTATCATATTTTCTCTTATTTGATGATTTGTGGACTCCTATAATAGTGCATTGATTTTGAATTTGTTTACTATGCTTTTGATTGTTGATATTGCAATTGTGTATATGATGATATGATTGATTAAATTAAGGACATTGACTTGATCATGTGGATTATGATTATGATGCATTAGGACCAATACTAAGATTGCAAGTTTACCATCTCATCCCTAGTTTTATCATTTGTCATTATTATTTTCCTACCGTCCTTTTTCATTACATTATACACAGAAAGAAGACGGTCCGGACCGTAAAATGGATTGACCCGTTACCTGAATAAATAAGTCGATAAAGAAGTCAGCTCGTACCGTAAAACGGATGGGCTCGATACCTAAATACAAGTTTGTCTGGACCGTGACACGGACACGCCCGGTGCTTAATAAGGAATTTGAGAACAAGAAGTACATGAATAGGATGAAAACAAGCAATAGAAATTTACATGTGGTATTACTTGGGTTGAATTATTATTTGTTAAATATGCTTTCAATGGTGTTGAAGATCGTGCATTATTTTAATATATTATGAAGCTTTTTAGGACAAGAATGAGTCGTTTAGTTGATCATGCGTTATCATCCTTCATATATTATTTTGATAAAGAGATCTTTTGCAAAGTTCAGAGATTCATTGTCATGCACTTGCATAGGATAAACATAGGTTAAGTGTTGGGGGAATGATTGATGCCATTGTTGAGTCAGTTTACAGTATTATTGAGTCTTGCATTGTTTTTAGTAGATTCGGAATCTATGCCCATACTTTTGATGATTGTAGGTAACCAGGAGCTAGAGTGTTAATTCGACGACCACTGTTGTCATGTCTTCCATACTCGCTGAGATTGTCAAGGAGTTAGTTGTAGCTTACTCGAGGACGAGCAAGATTAAAGTGTGGGGGTGTGATGAGCGACGTCTAGTACGGTGTAATAAGTGGTTGTTAACATTGTTTATAGACGAATTCGCCATGATTTGGAGCACATTACCGTAGTCCGGACCTCGCATAGCAAAGTGGTTAAACACAAGGATTACTAGTATCCGGGAGAAGACCTAAGAGAAGATGACCAAAGGACGAAGAAAGTTCACGCGCACTAGAAGATGCAGCCGCGCCGGAGCAACTGGGCTAGGGGACGACCGCGCCTTAGGTGGTGCGACCATGCCTTAGGTGGCGCGACCTTGCCTTGAGTACTGCACAGTGGCGCGACCGCGTCCTAGGTGGTGCGACCATGCCAGGTGATTTGTAGGTGGGCGCGACACGCGCCCACATTGGCGTGACTGCGCTCGCGTATAATTTATGACGAGATTCACTTTTGTTGTGGGATTTTTTTGGGCCTTTTACCTAGTTTCGGATGGAGCTTCGGGCCGGGCTTTTTAGAAGTTGTTTCTAAGGTTTCTAGCTTTTATAAATAGGGATGAGAGCTTTGCCTCCTTCACATGCTTAATTCCAGTTTAGTTTAGAGAGTTTAGTGAGGATTTGCATTGTTCTCCAGGTTGAAGCCTGTGGATGGTTGGTTTGTATAATTCTTCCTTGTTTTTAATAAATATATAATATTTGAGTTGTTTCATTATCTTGTGTATTGATATCAAATGTGATTTATCTATATAGATTAGGTACCTAGGTTATTTAGATCTAATTCATACTGCTAGGTTTGACTTTTCCAAGTTGGATAATCTTACCATAGGGTAGCAAATCAATTACTTGGGCTAGTTGAACTTGTGATTGTGTGGACAATGATGATGTGTTAGCAGCCAAGTGGCACTGCATGTTCCTATCTATTCCTAAACGTATTGTTGCCTAGGGATTAACCTTTGATAGTTCAGAGTTGTATTTAGGTAAGGGTTAATATGCTGAGTTGGATTATTAACTAAATTAGAACAGGGATTAGGGCAATCATAATATATAGATTAGAGAATGAACCCAAATGGAAACTAGAAAGTCAATGATCAAACCAATTATTCCGTTGTTTGGATACTCGTTGAATAAGGTATTTTATCTATTACTTTTCTTCAATAAAATTAGTAGTTTAGCATCAATCCAATTTCCCCTTTTTATCATTATTAAGTTGACCTTATTAATTACACAAGAATTGAATACCTGACTCCATGTGGGATCGACCTTTCTTGCCACTCTACTTGTAGAGGTGTTAGTGAGGTATAACTATTATTTTGGCATGAGTAAATGGCTGTTACGCCCGCCAAAATAATATTTATACCTCACTAACACCTCTACAAGTAGAGTGGCAAGTCAGGGTCGATCTCATAGGGAGTCAGGTATTTAATTCTTGTGTAATTAATAAGATCAGCTAAATAATGATAAAAGGGGGGAAATTGGATTGATGTTAAACTACTAATTCAATGAAAGAAAGGAATAGAGAAAATACCTTATTCAACAGGTATCCATACAACGGAATGATTGGTTTGATAATTAACTTCATAATTTCTATTCGGGTTCATTCTACAACTTATATATTATGATTTACCTAATCCATGTTCCAATTTAGTTAATAATCCAATTCGGCATATTAACCCTTACCTACATACAACCCTAAAACTATCAATAGGTAATCCCTAGGCAGCAATGCATTTAGTAATAGATAGGAACATGCAGTGCCACTTGGATACTAACACATCATCATTCTCCACACAATCACAAGTTCAACTAGCCCAAGAAATTGATTTGCTACCCTACGGTAAGACTCTTCAACTCGAAAAAATCAGACCTAGCAATATGAATTGGATCTAAACAACCCAGGTAGCTAATCTAGATAGATAAATCACATTCAATATCAATATGCACAAGAGAATGAAACAACTCAATTAATATATATTTATTAGAATCAAGGAAGAAGTCTACATACCAACCATCCACAGGTTTCAAACTAGAGAACAATGCAAATCCTCTCTACACTCTCTAAACTAAACTAGAATTAAGCATGGGAAGGAGGCGAAGCTCCCATCCCTATTTATAAAAGCTAGATACCCTAGAAACAACTCCTAAAAAGTCCAATCCGAAGATCCATCCGAAACTAGGTAAAAGACCCAAACAAATCCCGTAGCAAAAGTGAATCCAGACAGAAAACCTACGCGGGCGCGGTCGCGCCCACCTACAGACCACCTGGCGGGGTCGCGCCACCTAGAGTGCGTTCGTGCCACTATGCGGTCCTCAAGTCGTGGGCGCGCCACCTAAGGCGCGGTCGTGCCATAGCACTGGTTTTTCCGGCGCGACTGTGTCTTCTTATGCGCTCGAACTTGCTTCGTCCTTTGGCAATCTTATTTTCGGTCTTCTCTCGAATGCTCGTTATCCTCGTGTTTAACCATATTGCTCTGTGAGGTCCGGGCTACGGTAATTTGCTCCAAATCATGATCAATTCGTCTATAAACGATGCTAATAACCAGTTATTATGTCGTACTAGACGTCGCACATCAATAATCATGAATTTGGAGACAATGTGGTCATGAAATATAATGGATGCTTCATTACTTTTAATCTGCCTAGGCCCCGCCTAGGCTCCTGCCTGCCTCGGCACTAGGTAGTGTTCTAAAAAACGCTAGGCGAGTGCTAGGCGGTCAGGGGGGGTCTGGTGCCTAGGTGGATGAATATTATAACACTATTTTTATATTTCAACATTATTTCCTTATATGAAAAACTAAATCGAAATATATTGATTCATAATTTTTATAGTAATTCATAATTTAACTATGTAGTTTTAATATAATCATATAATTTGCTCATTAATCATCCAAAATTCATATACTTTATAGTATTTGTCATAAAGAAGATCTACAATACCAGAACAAGCAAAAATCATACAGTTTTAAACACATGTTTCAATGTAAGTAATATTAAATAATTATTCAAAAGTCATAGTTGCATAGTAGGCTCCTAGTGGACGTTGGTCGCAGTACGAGGGTGAGCGACAGGGAGAGCCTAACGAGGGTGAGAGGTGCGACAAGAGGTGAGGTGAGGTGAGAGGCAGTCGGTGGGACGAGAGGTGATGACATGACAAGATGGAGGTGGGAGGTAGTAGGGACGACAAAGTTTTCAGTTAAGAGGGACATGGGTGAGAGGTGATAGACGGAGGCGTGGACAAACGAGAGGATGTGATTGATTTTTAAATTTTAACCTAAATAAGAATGCATACCCCTTTCAAAAAAAAAGAATGGATACCCCCGCCTAGAGAAAAAAACGTTACGCCTAGGCGCGCGTAGCCTCCTAGGCGGAGGATTTTTTTTCTACCACCTACAAAAAAAGGACTAGGTCTTAGTCGGAACATTAGAGTGCTGCCTAGCGCCTAGGCGGTTTTATAGAACACTGGCACTAGGCCCTCCCCCACCACCTAGCAATTTTTAGAACATTGTCCGTAGTTCCTTCAGTTTGTTCACAATGGATGGGACCGCATCAGCCTTGCTAATGTGGCATTAAGAGATCTTCAGAACAAGGTTCAAGTTTGGAACAAAGAGATTTTTGGTGTAGTCGTGGTCCGGAAACAAAAAATCCTTGCGGAAATTAAAGCTACCTCGGCTCAGTTGGATACTGACCCCTGCGATGAGCCCATGTTGAAAGAGAAGTGTCTACAAGATGAGTTGGGGGGGGGGACTCTTCATCAAGAGGAAATCATTTGGCAACAAAAGTCGCGGGAACTTTGGCTCAAGGATGGGGATCGTAACACCTCTTTTTCCATCTTTCCACTATGGTCCGTAGGCGGCATAACCGGGTTTTGTCTCTCAAGGATAACCTTGATGTTTGGATTCACGATCCCGATGACCTTGAATCTATAGTGGTGGGTTACTTCTGGAATCTTTTTACCATGAAAGACCTCAATCTTTTACCCATTTCCACGCCACATAACCGGTTCCCTGATCCTTGAGGTGTCCCTTTGGGTGGAGTTGGATCGCAATTTTTTGGAGGAAGATGTTCATTGTGCGGTTGAAGGGATGAAGGGACTCAAATCTCCAGGTTTCGACGGCTTCCAACCCGTCTTTTATCATCGATGTTGGAGCACGGTGGGAACTTTGATGGTGAAAGAAGTCATGGACTTATTGAAGTCGAGTTCATTACGGGGTGGGATAAACGACACATTTCTCTCCCTTATTCCAAAAACGGGTAATCCGGCTAAGGTTTCTTCTTCCCGGCCTATTAGTCTATGCAATGTGCTCTATAAAATTATTACAAAAATGCTTACTAACCGTATGCAAAAGTTGTTGCCTAGATTGATCGGTCCTATGCAGGGAAGTTTCCTTTTGGGTTGTTTGATCACAGATAATATCGTGTTGGCTCTAGAATGTATCCACTTCCTGAAGAAAAATCAACGGATTCGGTTGGATGATCATGAAGATTGACCTCGAAAAAACATATGACTGCCTCCGATGGGATTTCTTGATTGATTTACTTGTCGATGCGGGTTTCCCCGATCGATGAGTAAATTGGATCTCGGAATCCATTTCCACCTCATCTCTCAACGTCCTTTGGAATGGAAAGATCACTCAACGATTTTTGCCGACAAGAAGTATCCGTCAAGGAGACTCTATCTCACCATACTTGTTTATCCTTTGTATGGAACGACTTAGCCATATCATCTTAGACGTGGTCGTGGATGGGCGTTGGATACTAATCCACGCTTCTCAAGGGAGGCCAACGATCTCTCGTATCCTTTTTGATGATGACGTGCTTTTCATGTGTGAAGCATCATTAGAGAAAATTAGAGTGGTTAATAGTTGCCTTGATCTTTTTTGTAGGTCCTCGGGCCAATGGGTCAGCGTTGGCAAAGTCGAAGCTCTTCTTCTCTTCGAATGTTGAACAACTATTGAGAGACTTGATCGAGTCTGAGAGCGTCTTGATAGCGAACCTTGACTTGGGGGTCTATCTTGGTGTGCCTATCCTTCACAAGAATGTGGACCGTTCCACTTTTGAGTGTCTTCTTCAGCATAGCAACAATAGGATAAGGGGTTGGAAGCACAAGCATCTTAGCATTGTCGGACGAATGACACTAGCCCGGTCGGTCATCAAATCCCTCCCGGAATAATCTATGCCGTCACTTGCTTCCCAAAATCAGTTTGCTTGAAGATTGATAAACTCACGAGGTCCTTCATTTAGGGTAATTGGGGTGATTTGAGAAAGATCCATCTTGTGGGTTAGTAAACCTAGAAATTTGGGCGGCTTGGGGTTAAGAGAATTTCGGAGCTCATTCTTGCTCTTAAAAAAACGATGGCTTGGAGGTTTATGGATAGCGGAGGGGCACTTTGGGCAGAAATGCTGCTCTCTAAGTACATCCGTGCTAACAGAGAAGAGAAGACGGACTCCTCAGATGTTTGTAGAGATATTAGTCGAGGAATCAAGCAAGTTAGTGTGACCGGGTCCTATTGGCAACTTGTGAAAGGCTGCACCCTTAGATTTTGGCACGAAATTTGGCTCACTGAGAGAGAGTTGTGGGAGTGAGAAATTGCTCCTATCCCCAAGGTGCAATGGGAGGAAACAATTGACTTCTTCTAGTCTGCGACAGAGGACTGGCGTTGGAGTGTCTTCGTTGATTTTTTACCGGTCCATATCTTGATTCAGCTGGCTACAAAAGTAGTGGGGGATGAGCCTAATCTGCTGGATTGCGTGGAGAGATTCCCCAAATGTTAATCACAATGTAGCTAAGAGTATAGCTTCTTGCACCCTTTTTCGGCGAATAACTTCATTGACATACACGTCTACAGTAGGATTTGGAGGTGAACGCGCAGGAACGTGCACGGTTCTTTTGTTGGATGGCCATCAAGGGCGTAGTTCTCAGAAATGTGGAGCGGAGGCGACGTCACCTAGCAGCGTCGGACGAGTGATCTCACTGCATTATTACTCCGGAAACGTTGCTGCACATTTTCAGAGATTGTGCACATAGCAGGGACGTTTGGCAGTGGATGTAGCCGCCGGGAGATTGGGAGTGTTTTTTCAACACTAATTTTGCGGTTTGGACGCACGACAATATACTGGCTGCAGAGAGTCATTCGAGGAGCTGGTCGGTTATTTTCTGCACCGCAATTTGGCACCTTTGGTGGTGGCTCAATGAGAGGGTATTTAGGGGAGCATCTTTCAAAGGCAATCAGGCATCTGGCATTGGGAATCGGTCATCCTTGCGGTTGTCGCGGATTACTGTTCCACGTCTTCTATTTTCAAGGATTATGTTGGGCCTATGAAGACGGAGTTACTTGTTAATTGGTCATAACCGACAGACAATTGGGTCAAGCTTAATACTGACAGGGCGGTTCTTGGAGGGTTAGCGACGGCGGGAGGAGTTATTAGAGATTCTAGAGGCGTATGGATCAGCGACTTTCTTCATAGTATTTGTAGTTGCTCAGTTCCGGCGGCGGAGCTTTGGGGTGTTGTGACCGGTCTCCGTCATGCTTGGTTTTTGGGGTTCAAGAGGGTTTTCCTTGAAACAGGCTCGACCTTGGTAAGTTTGTTTCTTAGAAAACTTGTGGATAGATGCCACCTTTTATCTAGCCTCGTTAGCAATGCGCGAGGCTTTATCAGTAGGGACTGGGCTTGCCAGTTCCGTCACGTTTTTAGAGAAGCTAACCGAGTCGCGGACTCCTTGGCCTCCCTTACTTTTGGTTCCCCACTAGGGGTTACTTTCCTAGATCTACCACCCCCTGTGATTTGCTTGTGTAATGAGGATGTAAGAGGTCAGGCTACACCAGTCTTAGTTTGTTATAGTCCATTTTTATTTCTCTTTTTTTATTGATGGTTAACAAAGGACTCCTCTCTAACCAAGAAAAATCCTGCATTATCAAGTGGTAATACTTACAAACTTAAAAATAAAATTAATGAAGACAGAATGCAAGAGACACATATACTCCCTCGTAGTCGTGATCATAATATAAGGTACATTACAACTACATTCGGAGAGTCCACCGCTTCTTTACCAAAAAACAAACAAACTTGTATCTAGGTACAGGTATATGAATGTGCATTCTCACAAATATGACATTTTAATATATATCCATACCGATACAGATTTTAATACGAATATGATCGTGCTATAGAAGCTTCATAATAATTTATAACTTGCATCTAATACAAGATGACATGTAACGTTGATGGAATCACGACATAGTTCAACCACCCAGCTTCGTTGATATGTTATATATATTTCAAGGAAAACAAGTTAGCATCACGTACGTATTAGGTAATCGATTGTAGTGTACATTATAATATTATTGTGATGTAATGAAATCAATAATGGACATGCATGCTGTACATTTTTATTCTTATTCTCTTTGAATCTTTGCTGCTTATGATATGTCACGTTGCTTTTTCACGTACGTACTTTCTGAAACATCGAGTAAATGCCAGCTAGATATCATATTTTAATTTCCAGGTCATTGAATGGTTCGGTCATGAAAATGTAATTACTTATATTTTTTAATATTTTAATTTTTTCATTGAGTAAATTATTGAGGTAAAAAATTAATACTTTTTTATTAAAATATGACAAATAAAACGTCAAATATACAAAGTTACCAAATAAAAAATTTAAAGATCATTTTATCTGTTTTGGTTATTATAAATATATATTTTATTCATAATAATTTAGTATATTTAAATATTATAAAAATGTTTAAAAAGATCTTAAATATAAATAACAAATCCATCACAATAAATTTTACTGTTTTAATCTATTATTTAGGAAGAGACTATATAGAATCTATTTTTTATTTAATGGACTCTATTTAGCACGTCCAAGTTGTGTCTGCTAGTTTAGCACTCACAAGTTGGGCGTGCAAGGGTATTAAACGGGTAAAATTCGGGTAGTGAATAGCACGCCCAGTTTGGTCGTGCAGGTAGATATTAGCATGCCCATGTTTGGTATGTTGGTCTACAAGCAGAAGCAAATATAAGGGGTCGGCTTCTGTAGAAATTAGCATGCCAAAACGGGCATAACTTTGACAGACTGGACTGGCCCATTAGCACGTCTCATCTGAGCGCTCCATACTAGCACGCTCAAGTTGAGCATGCTAGGTTAGGGTTCTTAAGACGCGTCGCGACTCCGTCTCCTTTGTTCTGCCAATTCGAGCGCCTCCGAAGGCTAACCCTCATCTCTGTCTTCTTCGTTCTCCAATTCGAGGGGTTCCTAATCGCCTATCTCTTCCATATTTCTTGTTCTTCATCTTCTCCTCCACGAGGTTCCTGTGAGCGAGGTTTGATTCCTACGATAGTCTTTTCTTGATTTTAAACCGGCAATTGTAATATTGCAATTGAAAACGATAATTTATCCAGAAGTTTTATGGCAACCGTGGGGTGCACTTGATTTTGATGATCCAGAGATTGCTTCATCTGATTGGGTACTTTGACAATTCGGTTTTAGGCAGGGGGTCCGTATACCTCACATTCCTCCCACTAAGATACACGCAAGAATGAGTTGACAAAGTACAAGGTGATGTTTGACACAGAGCTGCCAGGAGTATGGGATCAGGACCCGTGACCACTCATGGCCTTGGACGGGCCCAGGGTGACAAGACGTCGTCGAGCACTGTCAAAGTAATTTCCCTTCAAACTACTCTATAGGTGTAAATCGGTAAGTAGGGGTTGAATCCCACAGGGAGTCAATGAACCGATTCTTGTGCTTATAATTTAATTAGCTTTTAAGGTAATAAAAAGGGAAAAGGGGGAAATTATGACGAATTAATCTAAAGACATAATAAAGGCAAGTGATTTGGTCTCCTAAGCATTTACCTACGGAGTCTTGGGTTTGATGATTTCCTATTTCAATTGGGTTCAATATTTCTATTATATGCTAAGTTTGTCACAATCCATGTACTAGAGTTTCTAGTTAGGTCAACTAGTCCTAATAGCATTTTACCTACCAATCTATCCCTGAAACTATCAAGACTATCTCCTAGGCAGCATTAAGTTCATGAATAAATAGGAAAGTGTATTGCCCTTGGCTCCTACACCTCATTAATCTCCACATCCCTACAAGTCCAACTAGTCCAAGTAGTGATTTGTGCCACTAAGTAGGCTAGGTTCTCCAACTAGGATAAACTAGGCCCTAGCTATATGAAAGAGATATATAAACCTAGGTATCTAAGCTAGATAAACACATTGCAGTCAATGGATAAGACAAGTAAGAGATTTTATTAGAACCATAAGAGAAACCTACAAACTCATACCTCCGCAGACTTCTACCCGGAGAACAAAGCTTGGGAGATTACTCTCTCCTCGTCCTAATAAATCTAAATAATTATTGTGTAGAAAATTGTAAGAGTAATTGATAATTAGGAGGAGGAAAAGCTCTCCCTATTTATAAAGTCTAAAAAAACCTAGGAGACTCTAAAAACCCTAATTTGTATTTTTAAAAAGCCCACCTCAAAGCTCCATTAGAAGGTAATTAAAAGGCCCGAAGAAATCCCAAGGAAAAATACCAAAATAGAGTCACAGCCCAGCAGAAGCCAAGTCATGCCCGCGTCTGGCACGTGCGTGCCTAGGTGATGGCGTGGTTGCGCCTGGGAGATTTTGCTTATTTCGCGGGCAATCGTGGGCGCGGTCACGCAGGCCGTGGGTGCGGTCGCTCCCAGGCTTATATAAAGTCTTTTACTTTGTGAGCGTGCACTCGTGCTTCGTCTTTTGGTCGTTTCCTCTTACGTCTTCTCCCAAATTCTCGTAATCCTCGTGTTTTAGTGCCTTGACTTTACTTGGTCTGGATCATGGTAATATGTGTTATAGACGTGTCAAATCCCTTGATATAGACGCTAACGACCACGTATTATTATGTATTATACGCTGCCTATCAAACCCTCACACTTAAACCTTGCTCGTCCTCGAGTAAGCTACTGCTAACTCCATACGAATGCAGCGGGTATGGATGGATTGACAGTAGTGGTCATCCGCACTCTAACTCTAGGTACCTAGAATCATAAAGTAATGGGCTTAGATTCCGTCTCTAGAACAAAACTTCAAAGCAATGCAAATTAACTAGCTAGACTCTAACAATGGTACCAAGTATCCCCCCAAGATTTGAACTATGCTTACCTCTACGCAAATGCAATCACCTAAATCTCCAAACTATACCGAAGATGTCTCTATCCAAGTGACACATAAATGTGGATAACGAAAGATTAAATAAGCGACTAGAGCATGTCCTAACATGCTTCCTACTTATGATAATTCTGCACAAGTTCCAAAACTGTCTAAAACAATCGTCAACCACACTCAACTCAAGTTACACCACATGCATTTTTCCTTGTTCCCTTTTATCCTATTACACTTTTTCAGACCTTTACATTTTGGGTGCAGGGTCCGTCCATTTTATGATCCAAACCAAAAAAAATTTTACGTAGAACCTGTCCATTTTATGGTCCATGCTGCTATGAAACTCTTTGCTTAATAGGTCATGGAGGATCGATCCCTCTGTTATTTTTCACACCTTAGGCATCGCGTGCTCTTCCGACTTTCTTTTACTTGTAGCTCACTACCTTTATTCTTTTTCTTTTTCTTTTTCTTTTTCTTTTTCTTGCAAAGAGGACGGGAACAATTTATTGTGACATAATGATAAACAAAAGAAAACGTGGTGATTATGCAATCTTACTAAGGTTCTAATGTCTCATTGTCATAATCCACATGCTCAAGCCTAAGTCCATTACTTAATACAACATATCCTCACCACACATACTTGAAATATTAACATATAAGACATAGTAAGAAAATTTGAAGATCGTGCATCTTTGTAGAAGTTCACAAAGTCACAAACAAGGGGAAAGACTAAGGATACCGATTCTAAAAATTCAAAATTCAACAAAAAAGGGGAAAACTAACTCAAAATTTTAAATGCGGGGATACGTGAGGCTAATCCCCTCCCCCACACTTAAACTACACAATGTCCTCATTGTGAGATAAGGACAAATATATCTCAAGTGGGGAAAGACAGTTACCTCTTTGATGGGTTGCCTCCCGGACATCGTCTTTGTTTAATGTTGTTGGCTTGATGCCTTGCTCTCATTGTTATCCAGTAATAGGCCTCTTGAAGGTCATATCATCTATAAATCCTCGCTTCTTCCTCACAACGTAGGATCTGGCCCCTCGCTGTTTCCTAATCCTATTGTCGAACCACCCTTTCTTCTTCTTCTTTCTCACCGTGTGTGGCCTCTTTAGGTGATTTGTATGACGAGGCACATGTGCTCGGGATTCTAGAGTCCCAAACTTTTGGAGATATGGAAGCACGTAGGTGATTCAACGCAGCTTGCGGTCATCTCCTGGATCAAGTAACTCTCCCTTATCATCTAGTGGTGGACCTAGATCATACTCATCGTCGTTCAACATCTGATGGAGACCTTAGCGGACAACGGTTGCGAAGCGGCCTTGGGTACTTGGATCTGGTGCGCAGGCGCGCACATCAGTAGAGAGGATGATGCGGTTGCACAGGTACGGGACGCGGTCGCGCTGTTCTGCAGTGGCCGGCTTGTGTTCGCGCTCCTCGAGTTGTGGGTGCGCATCTTTCAGTACTTCAGCCTCAACCTATAAAAGACATGGAATGATTACCATTCCAGGGTCACTATGCTTCTTGGGCATGCATCTCGTCACTACGGCTAACGCTCGCTTGCTCACCGTGATCTTCTGTTGTCCTCTTGACCTCTGGTTTCTCTTCACCGTGCATAGTTCTTTCAAGAACTTGGCGTATCATGGGACACTCTTGATCAGCTTGAGTAGCGGAATGTTCACCTCGCACTTATTGAAGATCTCAAACAACTCCTTGTCACTTTCCGTCCTTCTTTATCTTTTAATGCTTCGGGGAATGGTGCAAAGGGGTTCTCGGATCCGAGTGGTGGAAAGTTTGGATGCACATAGTTGCTTTGGCGCAACCTAAAATTGACACTTGGGTCACTTACCTCTTCCGCGTCCTCGGCCTCAGCGGTGTTGGGGACCTCTATACAACTAGCGGGAATAGCAAATCGCGTGCTGGAGGGGTGCGGTTGCGCGGTCCCTCGGTGAGGTCGATGCGGTCGCGCGTTGTATGGCGCGATCGCGCACCTTCTTCTAGAAAAAAAAACACTTCTTTGGTGCAGTCGCGCAGATTCTTGTCGCGGGCACGCGGCTCCTCAGAAGCAGTTGCACGATCGCGTGTGTCAGGGCGTGGTCGCGTCTCTGTTTCTGCAGACTGTTCGGACTCTTGCACCGTAGGAGTTTTATCTAGACCCTTTCTGCTTCTCAAAACTGCAGCAACCACTTTGGCAATCTCTGCTATATGGGAACTTGGTTCCTCATGAGTATGTGTTTCACGGTGTTCACCTTCCGGGACTCTTTCCTTGTTGCTTGTCCATTTGGTGGGGATTGTTTCATAGTCCCTCGTGTTCTTCGCCATGTATCGCAGCTTTTCCATAGCTTCCTCATCGCTCCTATTTAGAAAATTTCCTCCACAAGCAGCATCAACCATTCGCCTTTCTGAGTTGAGTAACCCATTGATTACGAAGATTGCCCAACTTTCTTTATCGTATCCGTGACAAGGGCATCTTGCAACCAATACTTTAAACCGTGTTAGATAGTTGTGAAGGGTTTCCACCTCCCGTTGCTCGATATGGGAGATTTCTCTCTTGAGCTCATTGACCTTCGCAACTGGGAAGTATTGATTTAGGAATTCTCTATGTAGCATCTCCCAGCTGGTTAAAGACCCATTCCGTAGCTGGTAATACCAGGTTCGAGCATGGTCTCTTAACGTTAATCCGAATATTCTTAGTTTGAAATGCTCTCCGGGTACGTTAGGTGGTTTAGTGCACATGCAAATATCATGGAATATGTTTAGGTGCAGTATTGGATCTTCATCCGGTTGACCATGAGAAATGGGTAGTGGCTTTATTATTGAAGATTTTATCTGGTATGGCTCAACTCCCAAGGTGGGCGGTAGGATCACCGCTTCGAGTTGTTGTTCCCTATACAAATTTATCAGATCATTCAGCGTATGGCCGTCCCATGATTCTGCCGGTTCACCATTTTTACCTGATAGTTGCTTCTTTTTTTCTGAATTAGCTCAAAAGGAATGTAATTAGTAGTACGGGTGTTGGCCGTTTTAAAGTTAATTAATGAAAAAACACAAGAAAAGAAATTTAGACTCCCCGGCAACGGTGCCAATTTGACAGGCCGTTGTCGAGCGATGTCAAAGTAATTTCCCTTAAAACTACTCTACAGGTGTAAAGCGGTAAGTAGGGGTCAAATTCCACAGCGAGACAATGAATCGATTCTTGTGCTTATAATCTAATTAGCTTTTAAGGTAATAAAAAGGGGAAAAGGGGGAAATATGATTAATTAATCTAAGAAATAATAAAGGCAAGTGCTTTGGTCTCCTAAGCATCTACCTACGGAGTCATGGGTTTGATCCTTGATTTCTATTTCAATTGGGTTTAATCTTTCTATTATATGCTAAGTTTGTCCTAATTCATGTACTAGAGTTGCTAGTTAGGTCAACTAGTCCTAATAACGTCTTACCTACCAATCTAGCCCTGAAACTATCAAGACTATATCCTAGGCAGCATTAAGTCCATGAATAGATAGAAACGTCTATTTCCCTTGGCGCCTACACCTCATTAATGTCCACATCCCTACAAGTTCAACTAGTCCAAGTAGTGATTTGTGTCACTAAGTAGGCTAGGTTCTCCAACTAGGATAAACTAGGCCCTAGCTATATGAAAGAGATATATAAACCTAGGTATCTAAGCTAGATAAACACATCGCAATCAATGGATAAGACAAGCAAGAGATTAAAACAAAGCAAATAGCATATTTATTAGAACCATCAGAGAAAACCTACAAACCCATACCTCCGCAGGCTTCCGTCCAGAGATCAAAAAATGGGAGATTACTCGCTCCTCATCCTAATAAATCTAATAGTTATTGTGTATAAAATTGTAAGAATAATTGATAATTAGAGAGGAGGCAAAGCTCTCCCTATTTATAAAGTCTAAAAAATCCTAGGAGACTCTAAAAACCCTAATTTGCATTATTAAAAATCCCAGCCCAAAACTCTATTAGAATGTAACTAAAAGGCCGAAGAAATCCCAAGGAAAAATCCCAAATTAGAGTCACAACCCAGCAGCAGGTAAGTCATGCCCGCGTCTGGCCCGTGCGCGTCTGGGCGATGGCGTGGTCGCGCCTGGCGATTTTGCCTATTTAGCGAGCAATCATGGGCGCGATCATGCGGGTCGTGGGCGCGGTCGCGTCAGGCTTATGTAACGTCTTTTCCTTCGTGGACATGCACTCGTGCCTTGTCTTTTCGTTGTTTCCTTTTCGGTCTTCTCCCAAATGCTCGTAATCCTCGTGTTTTAGTGCCTTGACTTTTCTTGGTCTGGATCACGGTAATATGTGCTATAGACCTGCCAAATCCTTTGATATAGACGCTAACGATCACGTATTATGATGTATTGTATGTTGCCTGTCACAGGGCCACCCACTAGTGGGACGTGACTCTCGAGTACATCGAGTTTATTGAGGAGTTCATGCACAACTGTGTTGATCCTAAAACCCTCATTCTACATCGCCATTTTCGGACCCCTCAGATTGTCGATGCTATTTACTTTGTTTAAACCTCTATGCTTACTTGTATTTAATAAATATGTAGTGTTTACATATAATTGATGGGTAGATGAGAGAGTTCTTGCAGCAGACTGCTCAGTCATCATACTCCATCACTCACACACAAAGATGGTATGAGATGCGGATATATGCGACCCTTCCACATAGCCCATCATTATTTAGAGACTCTCGACACGAGTGTGGAGAGTTCAGTGGAGTATATGGAGGTCATGATGGATATGACACCATAGTATAGTAGTTATGACGATTTTATTTTATATGTACATGTTTATGTATGCATGTATAACTGATAATGTCCCTTTTATACATATTTTAGGAGTCTAGTTACATCTTAGTTTAGGTCATTGGCATGCATAATTTATATATTTTATAGTTAATTTCACATTATCATGGATTCGGAGTCTACATCCGTGCTTTTATGTATTTCAAGTATTTTGGACAAATTAATACAAGACTTTTGAAGAGGCTTATTACGGAGCATATTGGATTGGATTTGTTGGTGGCCCCCTTGAATTTCATGGAGTTGATGGCTTATATGATGCAGTTTGAAGAGTCGATCCACTTGATGATGCATTGTACAAAGGAAATGGTGGACCATATGATAAATTGGGCAGAAGATTAAGAATTAATTAAGGGGAGGTTAATTAGATTGAGAATTTGAATGACTTTAGACGTTACTTATGTGTGATCCTATTAGTCTAGGACGTTGCAGTATGTGAGGAAGTTTAGCTTTGTTTTAGAGAGGGTTGAATGTTACAATTGACCTCTCTTTTTCTAGCTTTAGGCTAGATTCTTTTGGCTTATTTGGTGCTTGAGAGAAGACATCATTTCGTCCTTTTTGGATGGTTGTGGGATTGAACTTCAATACGGAGATTCTATGCTAGTTTGATTCGAAGATTAGTATTATCGTTCTAGCCTTTTGTGAATTGAGATTATTTTATTATTGAGGTTTAGTTTTATCTCCGGTGTTTATTGCATAATCCATATAAATTGATGTCTAGTCTAAATATGTTGACATTTTTGACCATGCTTGGCTAAATTCTGAGTTCTAAGGTTATGGTGATCCACATAATGCGAGTTTAGATATAATTGATCTTTTGCTTGAATTGAAATATTATTGATTCATTCCTAGATACTTTATGACCATTTTAGCTTAGACTAATTGGATCCTACTAGAGTTTGAGACTGAAAGGTGATAACGATTATAGGTAATCAAGTAGGGGTTTGAGACTAAAAGGTGGTAGCTTTTACCGGAATCCTAGGAATTGAACCTGAGTGTTATTTGTGTGAGAGCAACTTAATTACTCAAGATGAGGATACTAGGTCATCATAGATGGTCTAGGTTTAGGCTGATTTAGCTGAGCGTGAAAGCGGGTGTTATTTCAGTTTATATCTAGACATTAATTGCCTAATGGGTTTAAATGAGATTAGCTATACGCGAAAGCGATTACTAGTCTAATTTAGACACATTTACTATTATATGAAAGGAGTTAGTGATTTACCTTATATGACTTACCTTCAATAATTAGACTAGATTCAGCCAGAGTTTGATTTTATCTATTGAAGCATTGTTGCGACGATCATTAACCTTACACACATTTATCATGTATCTTCGATCTCTCTTTATTTGTTTAATTAGGTAGCTTTGTTAGATTCTCTCGTATCCATATTCTGCGGCCTAGCACATTCATAGTAATTTCAATTGATATTACATTGGTCTCTGTGGGATCGATACTTGATTACTACAACTGATCTCGTACACTTGGAGTAGGTTTTAGCCACATCCAGTTTTTGACACCGTTCTCAGGGAGCAATTGTTATTATTAATTGTTATCTCTATTGGTGTGTCTAGGTCATTATGTTTTCTTTGATTCTTTTTGTGTGTGTTTTAGGTCATAAATAAATAAATAAGAAGCTACCTCCTCCCTCTTATTGTAACACATCGCCTCTGATTTCTCTTTCACTTGGTTCTTAACGTGAAGATGCTTGAAAGCCTGATTTTCTTGGTGAGTTTCTTTTCCTCTTTCTTTCTCTCTACATTCGGTTGGTGTAGGATTTAAGTTTGGGAAGAGATAAATTCATGTGTAGACTCTGTTTGTATTTTAGTGTGAGTTTTCATATTTTTTTTTCATTTCCTACTTTCTTTCTTTTCTCTTTTCTCATGCATTGCATTGCATATTTTCATTTGGATGTTGGATTAATTCCTCTTTATTCCTTTGTCGGTACTTATAATGGTGCATGTGCTATGAGTCTACCTAATATGCTTTGGTTCTTAATATAGCAATTGCATTATGAGCATGATATGATTGATCAAACTTTTTACATTGACCTGAGCATGTGGACTTTGATTAAGATGTGTTAGAACCGGCACTCTAGACAAATGTCCTAGTGAGCTTGTTGGCCTTTCTTGGACTACAACTGCATAAGTCCTCTAATTTTTTCATGTGTGATCTCTCTTTGCTTGTTATCTCTAGAATTTGCTTTTATATCTCTTCGAGATTGCATTTTGGACTAATATGCATTACATTTGATTAAGACATTTTTTTCATGAGCCCATATTATCCTTGACCACCCTTATATTGATTTCCTCCTCTTGTATTCCGAGCCAATATTGATATTCTATCTATCTGGGGATTGAGCTTTTATTTGCTCTGTGTGGACATGGGACAAGCTTGGGGGAGTTGTGTGAATGATGGGTGTTTGATGATATTTGATTGTAGAGTGTTATATCACGTTGTTCATATCTATTTGCTTCCTTCTTCTTAAAAAAAAACATACATAAATAATTGAAAAGAAAGAAAAAGAAAAGAAAAAAGAAAAGAAAAGAAAAGAAAAGAAAAGAAAAGAAGAAAAGAAGTGAAGAAGAAGAAAAGAAACAACAAATAACAACATGGTAAATCTTTGGTTGGGTTGTGAATATTGTGAAGTTCATATTCTCTGTATTCAACACTACATGGCCAAAACTATCCCTTGGCCCCATTACAACCCCATTCTATGTCACATGATTATGTTTTGCATCGTGTCTAGCAGTGGAGATCTAGATTTGGTTGCAAGTATATGGTAGTTTAACATTCAAAGTTGAGAAATGAAATTGAGTGAAACACATGCCTAGACACATGAGTGTGAGTGACTCGTTCTTTTATCCCGACAAGGTCTAGAGTGGAGGAAGCGACGTATTCTTGTCATTTATTGAGAAGCATGTTAGGAAGGAAATTCTCTTTTGTTTTTATGGTTATTGTTCATATGTCACTTGGATAGAGACAACTATTGTATATTTCATGGACTCATTAGAGGTGTACTTGCTTGAGGACAAGCAAGGTTTAATCTTGGGGGATTTGATAATGTCCATTTTGTACATGTTTTAGGAGCCTAGTTGCATCTTAGTTTAGGTTATTTGCATGCATTTTTATAGTTAATTTCATATTATCTTGTATTCGGAGTCTACACCCGTGCTTTTATGTATTTCACGTATTTTTTGGGCAAATTGATACAAGATTTTTGAAGAGGCTTATTGTGGAGCATATTGGATTGGATTCACTGCTGGCTCACTTGAATTTCATGGAGTTGATGGCTTATGGGATGCAATTTGAAGAGTCGGCCCACTTGCTGATGCATTAGACAAAGGAAATGGTGGACCATATGATAAATAGGGAAGACGATTAAGAATTAATTAAGGGGATATTAATTAGGTTGAGAAGTTCAATGGCTTTAGACGTGTCTTATGGAGGAGCCTATTAATCAAGGGCATTATAGTATGTGAGGAGGTTTAGCTTTGTTTTAAATGAGGTGGTGAATGTTATAGTTGACCTCTCTTCTTCTAGCTTTAGGCTAGAGTTTTTTTGGTTTATTTGGTGCTTGAGAGAAGACAGTCGTACGTCCTTTTTGGATGGTTGTGAGATTGAACTTCAAGACAGAGTTTCTATGCTAGTTTAATTGGAAGATTGATATTATTGTTCTAAACTTTTGTCAATTCGTATTATTTTATTATTGAGGTTTAGTTTTATCTCTGGTGTTTATTGCATACTCCATATAAATTGATCGCTAGTGTAAACCTGTTGATATCTTTGACCATGCTTGGCTAAACGCTGAGTTCTAAGATTATGTTGATCCACACAATGCGAATTTAGATATAATTGATCTTTTACTTGAATTGAAATATTATTGATTTGTTCCTAGATACCTTATGCCCATTTTAGCTTAGGTTAATTGGATCCTATTAGAGTTTAGACTGAAAGGTGATAACGATAATAGGTAATTAGGTAAGGGTTTGAGACTAAAAGGTGATAGTTTTTACCGGAATCCTAGGAATTGAACATGAGTGTTATTTGTGCGAGAGCAACTTAATTACTCTTGAGGATAATAATTCATTATAGATGTCTAGGTTTATGTGTATTTAGCTGAGAGCGAAAGCGGATGTTATTTCAGTTTATATCTAGACTCTAAGTGTCTAATGAGTTTGAATGAGTTTAGCTCTGCACCACATAGATTACTAGTCTAATTTTAGACGCATTTACTATCGTATGAAACAAGTTAGTGAATTATCTTAGATGAATTACCTTCAATAATTAGACTAGATTTCAGGTAGAGTTTGATTTTATCTATTGAAGCATTGACGCGGCGATCCTTAACCTCAAACACATTTATCACGTATCTTTTATCTCTCTTTATTTGTTTAATTTGGTAGCTTTGTTAGATTTCTCCCATATCATTATTTTGCGTTCTAGAACATTCATAGTAATTTAATTAATATGACATTGTTCTATGTGGTATTGACACTTAATTACTGCAACTGATCTCGTACACTAGCGAGTAGGTTTTAGCCAAATCAAGTTTTGGGCGTCGGTGTCGTGGACCAATTGTTATTATTAATTGTTATCTTTCTTGGTGTGTTTAGGTCATTATGTTTTCTTTGATTCTTTTTGTTTGTGTTTTAGGTCATAAAGAAATAAATAAGCAGCTATCTCCTTCCTCATATTTGAAGTTTATAAATCGAGTGAAAAAACTCCTTAGTCGAAGAATAACCTGACAATAACCAGCATTTGGACCTAGTGGGCTTACATTATGTAATATGGACCAATATGAGAACCAGAGGCCCATTAAAACTGCTAAGTCGATTAACGGACCAAGTATAAGTCGAATTTCCTTATTATCTTACTTAGTCAAAGAATAACCATTGACCTTCGTTAAGAATGGATCAAGTAGTTTTGATCGGCTAACACTTATAAAAGAGTAGTTCGATCAACTCGCTTAAGTGTTTTGAAGATATAAAAATTGAAAATACGTTTAAGCTAGTCTAAACTCCAAGATAAACACAACAAGCTAGTAAGCTAGTGTGTTAGAGTTGCAGAAATGGAGTTTAGATACAACACTTTGAACTTAAAATTGTTAGATGATAAGTTTGGCTCAAATGCAAGATTTTCCCCATGGTATAACCCTAATCTTATACTAAATTCGGGATAAAACTCACCACTAAGATTATATTAATCAAGAGTAATTACAACGATTTGTAACACTCTCTCTCAACACAATCTACATTCAGCTCAATACAAGTGATCCTCTCTACTCTCAAGATGATTTAGACCACATACTAACCTCATGCGACCTTGGCTAAGAGTAGCTTTCCTCTAGCTATGACTCTTACCAATTCGCTTTTTCTTTCTCCTCTCAGCAAGTGAGATTTGTCCTAAGCACTCAGCTCTATAGATTTCTCTCTAAAGCCTTTAGCTCTCTTTTCTCTTCTCAGCTCTCGTGTGCCTAACATCACATATTGCACATATTTATAGTATTTCTAAACTTATTCTCCAAGTAAAGAAAATCCTTTAATCTATGGCAATGAAAAAGTCCATGTTGGCAATCCGTGTGACCGATCCCCTCATGAAGTGCATCAATTATTCCACACGCATTTGTGCTTCTTCTCTTGAGTAACCGTTTTTTCCACGTTGACAATCCTCTCCACACCACTTGCGCTTCTTAATTCGTCTAGCATGGTAATCTCCGTTCATCACTATCCATAGGAATCGCACATTCTCTTATCCTTAGCTTATCGGTCTTCCCTTCACTATGCCTGAATCTTCTACGCGCTGGTGTAGGATTCCTTTGTAGGACACTCTCTTTGGCACTTGATCACTTGTACACTCTCTCTGAGTTTGAAGCGTGATCCACTAGCTCACAGCGACTCTGTTTTCTTTAGCTAGTCCTGCCATCTTCACAACTCAATACTTGGGTCTTTATTTTCTTCGTTCTTTATTTTTTCAACACTGCCGTGGCGAGACTCGCTTTCCCCGCTAGGCTCAAAGTCAGTCTCTAGCTTGTCCTCTTGTGTGAAAGCTACTCTCCTAACTCCTCGAGCTATTCCTGGAAAGCTTATCACACACAACGGACATCAAATGTTATGTTTATCATCATCAAAACAAGCGGAACGTTTAAGTTATTCAAGCTTAAACTAACACCAATGTTATGTAATTGGACCCAATATGAGAACTAGAGGCCCAATACTACTTCTAAGTCGATAAATCGATCAAGTATAAGTTGAACTACCTTATCATCTTACTTAGTCGAACAATAACCTGATAATAACCATCATTTGGACCTAATGGGTCTACGTTATGTAATTGGGCCCATGTTTTTAACAAGAGGCCCAATTCAACTTATAAGTCGATAATCCAACCAAGTATAAGTCGAAATTCCTTCTCATCTTACTTAGTCGAAGAATGACCATCATTTGGACCTAATGGGCCTACTTTATTTAATAGAGATCAATTTGAGAACTAGAGGTGCAATAGGACTTCTAAGTTGAGAAAATGACCAAGTATAACTCAAACTTCTTTATCATCTTACTTAGTCGAAGAATAACCCGAGAATAACCATTATTTGGACCTAATGGGCTAACGTTATGTAATTGTACCCAATTTGAGAACTAGAGGCCCAATATGACTTCTAAGTCGATAAAATGACCAAGTATAAGTCAAACTTCCTTATCATCTTACTTAATCGAAGAAGAACCATCATTTGGAGATAATGTGCCTATGTTATGTAATTGGGCCCAATTTGAGAACTAAAGGCCCAAAATGACTTCTAAGTCGATAAACCGACAAACTATAAGTTGAACTTCCATAATATCTTACTTAGTTGAAGAATAACACCGAGAGTAATCATCATTTGGACCTAATGGGCCTATGTTATGTAATTGGGCCTAATTTGATAACTAGAGGCCCAATACGACTTCTAAGTCGATAAACCGGATAAGTATAAGTCGAACTTCCAAATTATCTACTTTAGTCAAATAATAACCCGAGAATAACCATCATTTGGACCTACTGGCACCCAGGGTCACACTAGCACGCCTGTATTGGGTGCGTTGTACATAAGCACACCTTGTTTAGGCGTGCCTTATGCTGGTATACAAAACAATTGTGACAATTTCATCCCATTTGCAGAAAATTGACTTTAGTATTGGTTTATTCCCCAAACACTATTGTCGATTCCTGTACCACCAATATCGTCGGTTGTGGCACGTCAGTAACTGCCATATCACATTATATTCCAATTAGCTTCCATTAATCAACTTCCAATAAGTTTATTACAATATATAACACATATATAGTCTTTTGTACTATGTTTTAACAAAAAATGAGATGATTTACTAGCCTATAGCATTATCGAGATGATATCGATGTGGTTTCATCTTTCCTTAACCATTTTATAGAGATCAATGTGATTTACTAGCCTATAACACTAATTTTGGCAACATATTAGTTGTTTTTAAAATCGAGAGGAATATTAAGGTCAATAACCGTGTTTTGATACATTTTGATTTTATATAACACTTTTTTGGAAAAAAAAGTAATTGATTTAATTACTAATAATTTCACAAAAAAAATTACATTGAATTTAATATGCATGAAGTTTATCAATGTAAGATTGAAGACGAGACATATATGGAGCGATCAACTGTAAAGCTGATTCTTCACGATGATATCCCCACATGCAAGTAATTGGGGGCAATGGGAACTCATCGTCAAGAAGAACCTGAAATACAGTCGATTAGGATATTTAATAATGAATGAAAAATGTACCAATTTAGAATGTTAAAACTATTGTAATCCAATTATTTTCTTCCTTCACGTGTCCAAGGCATACGATTTAGAGTAGTTGTCCCTGCACATAATCTGGCCTTGCCCTAATTAGTGGGTATGTAGAGCTACCACCCTTACTAAAGATGACTAATATCATGTTAACATCAGTTGCTGCAATTATACCCATATCTAGAGTTGTGAACCAAGTGCGTTGAGGGGCAAAGCAATGGTCTAAGAAATGAAGCTTCAATAGCATATCATGCATAGTAACAGGGATGTCATTGCCTTCCCTAAGACCTCCCAGTCTGTGTTGGTTGGAAACATCATGAGCTCTCTTATGTTCATCCAACTCTCTTCTGAGTCACCCGTACCAAATTATATAGCTCGATAGCCACAATTTCCATCAGGTACAATTTGATACCACCCCACTATATGTTCTATCAAAATCTTCGGCGAGTACTTGAAATTTGTCTTGGAAGTTTGTAACTTGGGTACTCTTAGGGATTTAGGTAAATGTGAAGGAACTTCCTCTAGCTCCTTCTTCTTACGTGTGTGCTTGCTTCTTGGGAGGTGTGCCACTATCCTCTAATTCTTCTTCAACATGCTCCCACTGAGTTGGCACTCTCTTGGTCACACCGAATGGTGGTGAGGGTGGTTTTGCTTTATTTTGTGCACCCAGAGGTCTACCTCTGTGTTTGACATTTGCAAAGTGATGCACATCAGTTTGTTCAGGGTGTGCAATCCTATTCATCTCATATAGACACTTGTCTTGTTCTTTGAGGGTTAGGTTATTGAAATTACTGTGAACGAACTCATCCAGCTTGCTCTTGTACACATCTCGTCTGACTTGCAATACATCAATATCTAAAGGATCTTGTTGCAGGCTAAGAGTCCTCCAGAATGGGTGCACACTTGAAATAGGTAATGATATTTTATTCCTTACATCGGGAGACATTTCATGCACACAAGGTAGACCATCCTTGTTCCTAATCATACATCTGCCTTTCCTGTCACATTTGGGGTCTACTCCCTTATCATAATCATTTGATAGCCTCATAATGCACTCCCTAGAGACCACAAAACAAAAGTTTCTGAATATCCCTTTATCACCCTTTCCCCTAATCATCTTTTGCATGCTAATGTTGAATGTACCTTTTATCTCTTTCACAAGATTACACAACATATCATAGACTTCATTCCACATTGTGGATATGTTGCTTTTGAACTTGTAAGGTAGTGCTTAAGCGCCCCATGAGCACCTTCAACCCTGTAATTTGTAATAAATAAGATCAAATAACTAAAATCTGTAATTTGTATTAATATGTAAATTTTAATAAATAAGATCAAATAACTGAAATAGCGGCCTATAGTCACCTATTAGACGTATGAGTTTTAAGGTTGAAGACCCTGTCAGTCCATGCAGAGACTATTCTTTCTTTGTGTGGTGCAAGCCAGTAATCTTCCATATACTTGTGCAAATGAGGACACCTCGACCAAGTATTAACAATTTTATTTAGTTCTTCATTATATGAAGCCTTAGTTGTTTTCTTGAATAGCTTATAATATGCAGAACTAAACGCACTTGTTATTTCTCTTTCTTTGAATGTCTTGAGTGCATGTGCTTCTACGTTTTTCCTTATGTGACGCATGCACATTATGAACTTTGCATCGGGGAACAAGCTATCCATTGCGTTTAGCAACGCCTGTTCTCTAACCGTCACCAGACAAACTAGTGCCCTATCTACTAGACGATAAAGTTCTTTCAACTGTTATAGCCCATATATATGAGTCGTTTGTCTCACTGCCTAGGAAACAACCGGCAATGCTGAAGTTTTACAAAAGTTGGTGACGCTGATGATCTCCAAATATGGATTGTTTGACCTAAAATATAATGCATTAAATAAGTACATGATGTATAATAAAAGTAAATACATAAAATATGTCTTACGCTTACCGGATAACACTGTATGTACAATCAACTACGACGATGTATGGGAATTCCCTTAGAAGGTCCATGCATTCTGGATGCGCAAAGAACACATCTTGAAGCTCGTTGGTGCTTGGATTTATCCTATACTTAAGATTCATATTTTAGTACTAGATTAACTAATTATGGAAATATGTTAACATGACATATGTAGCTCAATAATATACATGCTAAGTCATCTAGTAATTTCTTACATTTTCTAGCAACTATATTTACAAAAGTTACTTAAGATTCATTTTTTATCAAGATTATTATCACTACAAATGAAATATTACATGATTCATCTAGTACTAGATTAACTAACTATGGAAATATGTTAACATGACATATGTAGCTCAATAATATACAATGAAATGTGAACTAAGTCATCTAGTAATTTCTTCCATTTTCTAGCAACTATATTTACAAAAGTTACTTAAGATTCATTTGTTAGTACTAGATTAACTAACTATGGAAATATGTTAGCATGCCATATGTAGCTCAATAATATAAAATGAAATGTGAACTAAGTCATCTAGTAATTTCTTCCATTTTCTAGCAACTATATTTACAAAATTTACTTAAGATTCATTTTTTATCAAGATTATTATCACTACAAATGAAATATTACATGATTCATCAAGTACTAGATTAACTAACTATGGAAATATGTTAACATGACATATGTAGCTCAATAATATAAAATAAAATATTACATGATTCATTACCTCGTTGCTCCACCAAAAAGGATTGTTGTTATTGTTATCCATTTTTGGAGTAGTAAGTAAGAGAAAATGTGAAGGAAAGTTGGAAGTGATTTGAAATGATGAAACTACAAATTCTATTTATACTACTTGTGGTAAGTGTGGTAGGTGAATAGTTGGTGAATCTTCTTCACATGCATTGGCCTAAGTTGTGGTGGTGGAATCCTTGCGCTCTCATTAGTCGGTTGGGCTCACCTACTGACGAAAAGAAATCGGGAGCATGTAATGCGTAGGAACCGGTGGTTCCTGTTGCGTAGAAACCAAGAGTTTCTATTGCGTAGAAACCGGCGGTTTATGTACACTCAAAACCACCGGTTCTCTCTTATATAATTCTGGGCTTTAAAACCGAGAGTTGGTTTTGTTCCTCTTCATCCCTAGCCACATTCATCATCCAAACCTCTCTATACCGGCATATCTTCTTGCTTCCTTACCGAGAGAAGATAAATCCTCCAATTTTTGTCAGTTCTCAAAAAAATACAACTTCATTAGGTATGATTTTAGTTTATTTCCCCTTTTTTGAGTTTTTTCCATGTAAGTGTGATATATATATATGTGGATTTACTATTTAGGTGGTAGTTCTCATATATAAGGTAGAAATTTTGATTATATGGTTCAAGAACTTAAATTTGTGGAATAATTCTCAAACCCTCCATGGAATTCTGATTTTTTGTTGACAAAACTGGAGAGAACTGAGAATTATGGGATGAAATCGGAACCAGCGGTTAGTGGATACAAGGAACCGCCGGTTGGTGACCTCAGGAAGCCAACGGTTAGTGGCTACTAGAAACTGCCGGTTTGTTGACAGTTTGTTCACAGAACTGAGAATTCTGAGATGAACTGGTTCCGGTTACAGCAACTGTTAATGGCTTCAGGGAAGCATTCTGGGATAAAAGCATAACCGGCGGTTTGTGGTTTTAAGTAACCGCCGGCTTCTATCACTTAAGAACCACCGGCTGTTGTCCCTTAGGAACCACGGTTCATGTCACTTAGTAAATTGTTGACAAAATAGTTGCGGCGAAATAAAAATTACATATGTTGATTCTCTTCCCAATTTGTACATATTTTGTATATATGTTGAGAACGACCCTAATTTGTATATATGTTGTTTATATGTTGAAATTTGTATATATATGTTGTTTTGATATAATATATGCTTGTAATATGTTGTTTTAGATGATGGATCTGGCATCGATAGGCAAGACCCATGAAGTTGATCGCGATTCACGGGAGGGGCGTGTTGTATTGCGGGATCACAAGAAGAAAAAACAGGATGCGGGAATACCTATATACGAGCCGAAAAACAGGAATAAAATCACTTCTATGCACGATTCATCAGACGAGGAGACTATGGATATCTTTGGTGTTACTCCTCCACAGTACTACGAGTTTCCTCCTGGCCAGTATTACCCGCCTCCTCCACCACCTGCACAATATTATCAGTCTCCTTCTGGCCAGTATTACCCCCTCCTCCACCGCCTGCACATCATTACCAGTCTCCTCCTGGCCAGTATTACCAGCCTCCTCCACAATATTATCCGCCTCCTCCATAGTACTACCAATCTCCTCCTAGCCCGTATTATCTGAGTCAATCCTCGTATCCTTCTCCCATTTTCCAGCTTCAAATCCCTCACCCTCCTCCTCCCATGTGTTCATCTCCCAATCTACAATTTGTCTCACAGTTTGGCAATCATTACTCAATGCCTTTTGATTTACTCAACGTAACAAGCACATCTTCCCATGTTCGTATTGCAAAGGTAAGACAACTAATAACTTTTATTAAATAATATATCATTTACATCTTATTATGTCATCAACTAAATTATTAAAAATTACTCACTTATGCAATTTACTATTTCTGAATGAGGTCGGGAGGATCCAGATGAGCATGTTGAGTGGGAGGAGGAGAGGGTGGATGGAAGGGAAAAAGAGACGGAGGCGGAGAGGGCCGATGAAAGGGAGGAACCGCCGATTGAGGAGGGAGCAGAGGAGGATACTAGGGAAGCTTCTTCGTCTCGGAGGCGACCAAGAAGATCAAATGAACGATATATCCCTAAGTTAATACAAGGCGTGGACGGAGGACCCATGAATCCGGAATTGCTAATAGGGTTTCAGGCTCATGTAGCTTATGATATATATTGTAACAAGGTAATTTTCTAAATTAGATTTTCAATTGTCATTAAATTTATATTTTCTTGATAAATTTCAGTTGTTATAAGTTATTTTTCTATAATTATGAGTATTTTTAAATTGTAGGAGAGACAAACGTTGACTTTTGAACGTCGAAATCATATGCTCTTGAAATGGAAATTGTTCAAAAAGAAATCGTGGGGAGGATTTGTCTATGGGTCTTGTTTTGGGCACATACCGGATTTGATGTCTGCAGATATCAACATAAAGTTGATAGAAGCGTTCATTGAACGTTGGCAGCCAGAGACGAGCTCGTTCCACCTTCCATTTGGAGAGATAACGGTCACTCTCCATGACGTTCATCTCAATCTGGATATGCCCATCTTTGGTGATAGCATGGCATTTAGCTCAAACTTAAGCTTTTAAGGACCCACATGGCTAGGCACACATATCTGGTACAACAGGCTTTGGAGTACTTTAATATAGATCCAGCGCTTGCACCATCGGGGATGATTCCGTCCGGTATATTTTTTGACATGATGAAGGACGTGTCGAAGGAGCATAAGTGGACTTCAACCGATAGAGCAATGGCGTATTTGGTATTCTTGATGTCGACGACGATATTTCCTGACAAGTAATCAAAGTAGATCGATCTCAAGTATTTTGAGTACGTCAACCCTCTCAAAAAGGTTGCCAAATTAGCTTGAGGGCATACTAAGCCACTTGTACCGGTACTTGGGCGAGTGTACACAGACTGAGTGTCGATAAGTATTGGTGTGCTATACTCTTCTACAGGTAAACTCTATTTCAAAACACTATATTAATTTCATATATGCTTATGACCGTGTCTTAATTTTCAAATAATTTTGACCATAATAACAGGCTTGGATATATCAGTACTTTCCACAGTTCAGGCCTCTTCAATCATCCAAATGGAGCCAAGATGCTCCAAAGCCATGGGCATCTAAATGGTACCATCCTCAGAGACCATCAATAGTAGGAGGTATCGAACAATCCTCAACAAGATGGGCGTTAATGATGTAAATACATTATTATCCTACAATTATTACCTAATTATCACACTTAATGTTAAATTAATTCAATATGTATGTTATGCATAGGTTGATTGGATGCCAGACGGTCATCTTGACTTCAATGACACGGCATTACGTCCCTCTCTATTTCATGGGGTCCTATCATTGTTGCATCACACAGAGTCGTACATGCCAGACCGGGTGGTGCGTTAATTTGGGCGTATGCAGCGGATCCCAAAGCCGGTGAGTGAACCTCTTAGAGCTCATAGACTACCCAGTACATTGGCATACAAGGTGGACTATGATCAAGGGTATTGGATATGGAGTTCTCAAGGATGGCATGCCTTATCCATCGAGGAATTAAGTGATGTCGTTAATGTGCCATGTCAGTCTGAGGGGTCGTACATGTCTTGGTTCTTAGAAAGGACGCACCCTTACATTACTTTTCCCGATGTGAGATCATACGAGGTAATAATTTGAATTTTCATTCTTAAATTGGGATTTTTAATATTTATTTTTTCAACTACATCTTATATTTTATACTTGAAAAGCATAGTGTCAGTCGAGTACACGAGTACCTTTTACCATTTTACGATGATCAACCATCGTATGAGCGGGCAGATGAGATGCATGATGCAGTAAGGAAGTCGATTGATGAGTTTTCGACCTTTCTACACCCGGTCAAACTATTGATGAGCATGAAGTTGTTTGAAATTTTTTTGTATATGTTTATGTTTTGGATTTGGTTTATGTTTTGGATCTGGTTTATGTTTTGGTCGATGGCCTTTGTTGACATTAAGTGTGAAGAACTTTGTTGGTTTCAAGTGTTGGATTTGCTCGTTTTAGTTATATGTGTTGTTGCTTTATTTTAACCATGATCTTTGTTATTCAGTGTGAGCTTTGTTTTTTCATTTCACCAACCTCATATAACAACATCCATCTCAATGAATTGAAAAATGGTTATAGGCCACAGTAAGAAAAATTAAATAGTTATATTGATAATGCTATAGGCTAGTAAAATATATTATTTTTGTCAAAATATAATTAAAAAGACTATATATGTGTTATATTTTGTAAAAAACTAATCAAAAGTGATTTATTGTATGTCAATTGGCATATACACAGAACCGAGGGTTAGGAGGTGCCAAGAGCCGACGGTTTACGCATGCCATGAACCGGCGGTTTACGAGTGTCAGAAACCAGCGGTTTATGCTTGCTAGGAACCATTGGTTTATACGTGCTAGGAACCAAAGGTTTCTCTCATCCTAGAATTATCGGTACGTGTGATGTGTTAGAAAGTAAAAAAAGCTGCGTCAAAAAGAATTGTCGATATTTAACATATACTAAATATTATGAGTCATATTTCTTCTTTGAGAATCAAACATGCAATAATTTATATCGTTTATATATTGGAACTACCTCATTTGAAGGTCTCTCCTTCATTCTAGCCAACATTTTCTTAGGTGTAATTTTCTTATTGGATCTACTATTAACTCTCCTCTTCCTATTGGTTCTATTATTATATTATTTCAAATTGATAATCTTTTAATTAACTCCCATATTTTTAGGAACAAAATGATAAGGTATATATAATTTAATCTAATTAATCATTATATTTAAAATTATTCTTCTAAAACTTACTTAATGATTAGAATATTAATTAATATCTTTTCTAAACTTAGATCTCCCCAAATTAGTTACTATATTAAATAAATATATTTCACTTAAAGATAAAACAATGCAATATGTATCTTATGATTTAGTTTTATGTTATGAAAAATTGAATCCATTGTTGTGATGTAATTTGTACAAAAAAAACTTTTACTAAATAAAGTAATTATATTAATATACTTTCTATAAAGAGAAAACAATGCAATATGTATTTCATAATATATATTTTATGTTATATTAAACTGGATAATGATGTATTTTTATAAAAAAATAACCAAATAAAGTAATTATATTAATAATGTTTTCATCTAAATCTATATCAAAACAACAATGAGTTGAGCTAGAAAAATAAATTTTAAAGAATGAACTTTATTATTGCGATTAATAAACTATTCATAATCTAAACGATCAAAATTTGATCTATGTTGAATTTGGATTGCATTGCATATATCATTATGATGTATACTGAATTTGGACAATCGATCTTCATAGATTCAAATTTCATGGAAAATTTCATTGGTGACTTGGATTTCAGTTAGTTCATGATAAATTTTAAAAACGAATGTATAGAAAACCTAATTAATCTACAATATAATATTGTAGATAAGTGTCATCTATCTATATTATCTATATATCTATATGTATATCTATATATATAGTAAACGAGAATCCTCATACTTATGTGTCGACCTGAGATTGAAAGAGTTGACATGTCGTTCCCACATTAATTTCATTTAGAATTCAATATTTTGAGAAAGCCACTTCATTTTTCATAATATTAAAACTATTAATTTTCACTAACCACATCATTAAAGCTATTAATTTATAAATATATTATGAATATTTAAAAAAAAAACACTTTAACAAAGAATCAGCACATTCTATCGAGGTTTGTTTGCATATACGTAATCTACCATTTTTTTTTATTTATTTATTTATAGTTTATAGTTTATAGTTAGTATTTATTATCAAACTCTAAGACTTTTTTATTCAATCTCACTTATTTAAAAATCTTAAGTAAATAAAAAAAAAGTGGTAGATTATTTTTATATGACATGATGTCATTTACGTACAAATCTTAACTTATTAATATCTTTTTTTACTATATTTAAGGGATTTTTTTTCAATCTTAAAATTACTTATAAGTAACGACCTATCTATATGGAATATAATATACTATATCATGTTTTTTTTGGGTTATTAATTTCATCTACCTGTCTGTCTTAAAAAAAATAATTCTACTTATATATCGCATTCATATTAAATATTCTACATTGTGTTTTAGCATTAATTTCGTCAATGTGTTGAATTTTTAGGTAAGTCATATCAATTTTCACCTTATTAAAAAAATATTTTGTAATTACTTAGTTATTTTTTGTTTTTATTTTTTAGATAGATTTTTTACTTTTAACCATAATGCTCCCAAAAAAGATTTTTAAGAATGATTTTTTAATTATTTCATTGTTTTTAAGATCACATGTTTTTTTAAGATTGTTTTTTTCATGTTTTAGGGGTAATTATCTTTGATGTTTAATTTTAAATTTTTTAATCTTTATTTTGTAAGATATATTGATATTGTAATTTGTATCTAACTTTAGGATCCACATATGTAGTTTATTCCCATCAATTAAATAACAAATTTGATACATATATGTAACTACAAATTAACATTTATCATTACATTAATTATACATTTAAATACATGTCATTCAACTAAGATTTTTAATTTTCATGAATGGCTATTAATGCAAAAATATGATTTATGATATGAGTTTCAACAAAATTTGATACGAATTATATCTAATATTCGTTTTATCAATTGATTAATCAAACCCCGTGCATGTCACGGGTGATAAACTAGTAATGCACTAAAATTCCGTCAAATCCTTGCGTATAAACACGTCGTAAACGTGCCTACCAACAATGAAGCTTGTGCTATGGTGAAGTACTAGGAACAATAGACGTGCATCAGAATTCAGGGGAAGAGGTGGAACAGAGGTTCTATAGAGCATAAGAACAACGATTGTTCCTGAGAAGAGATATTGTATCTAGCGCGATGTGTTTTTACTTTCATCCAAAGGAGACGTTCAAATACGGAAACTGAAGATAATATTTGGGAAGATATTAGATTTAGACCATCAAGGAAGGAGGAGGTCTATTTATGGGAAAATGGATTCTTTAGAAGAAGACAAGGAAAATCCTAAAATGATTTATGAGATAATATTTCTGAGTACCCCATAAATAATATTAATATTTTATCATTATTTGGAGGTCTATAAATACAAAGTACTTTGGACCTAATTTGGCACCGCTCCTAAAAGAGAAAGAAGGGAAATCAAGAAATGACGGTCCTAGAAGTCACTAAAGATTTTAAGTAGCCACTGGCGAGCAAATAAACGATCTTTAAGAGTTTTAGAGACGAAGCTTCAAGGTTGTAGGTTCAGAGAAACAGTAGAGGACCATTTCTACATCGTGTAGAGTTGTCATCTTTAGAAGCTTGTATGGACAAGTTTCTAGGCTGATTAAAGTAACTTTTGTGTGGTTAATTTGGGTCTGCATTGGGTTGTTGATACGTGTTAAGACTAGTTTACTTTGGATCTTTGTCATGAATTTTGTAGTTCGTGAACATCAGTAATATAAGTAAATGTTAAAATCCTTTTATGAAGTAGAGATTTATCCTGATTGATATGGTTCCTTAAGTATTGTGTTCATTGTTTGTTAAATTCCGATATGCCTTATATCATTTCCCTAAACAAGAACGATCTCTATTGTTGATACTACCACTTGATTCAGATCCAACAAAGGTCGATAAAATCGACGTTGGATAAACTGGACAAACAAGCCAAATAAGCAAAAAAAAAGGGCAAAAAGTGAGCCAAAATGAATAGCAAGTTTATCTCTGGTTGATAGGGATTTTCTATTTATGTGATTTTTTCGTTGTTTGTTTAAACATATTTTCTGAACTTATGCCCTGAGGTCTAATAATTATATGTTTTGTTATAAATAGTAATTTAGATTTAATTATTTTGTTATGATGAGTTAATTATTTCCTTTTTAAGATTTAGTTTCTTAATTGATAATGTTTATCATGTACCCTAAGAACACATGTTAAATAAACTGTTGTTTAAACTCCGTTATGCCTTATGTGGTGTTCTCGTAGGAACAATCCCTAACATTGCTTCCAACACTAATGAAGGTCGATAAAATCGACTACAAATAATAGTACAAACAAGGCCAAAACAACTAAGGCGAAATGAGTGCCTAATTTATGTACTTCATGTAATGGATCGGTTGAAACCACCTCTCATTCTTATTTGAATGTCGAGTAACTATTCATATGATGAATAGTCTAAAGCAAAAACATGGATTCGACTTCCTCATTTAAAACACTCAAATTTTATAGATGACTTTGAATATTTTATTAAAAATTAAAAAAAATAATGAAATTATGTGTGTTTTTTATGGTATGAACTTTGGAGAAATAGAAATAATCTTATTTTTCGTAATAATCCTATCAAACCTCCCTTCAGACTTAGCATATATTCTGTATCATTTGTGGATGTCCTCTATTAATTTTAATTCTATTAATAAAAAGAATAATCATAATAAACAATCAAGCGTAGAAAGAACTTATCCAATTGGAAATCTCCTCAGAAAGGTTGGACTAAAATAAATTTTGATGGATCTTTTTGTTCAAACGGTAATTCATATATAGGGTACATTTTTAGGGACAATAAAGAAAATGTTAAAAATATAAATCACTCTAAAATTAACTCGTCTTCTCCTTTACAAATGGAATCTATTCAGCTTCGCGGACTATTAAAAGGCAATAAAAAAATAATTATATAAGGCAATAATTTAATTTTAATAAATGCTATAAGAAAAATCTGGCAGATCCCATGGAGTATAAAGACCATTGTCCAAGACATAGAGGAAGATCTCAAGCACTTTAAAGATATTAAGGCTTTTCACTGTTTTAGAGAAAGCAACAGTGCATCAGACCTTCTGGCATCTAAAGACTCAGAAAGAGTAGATATATATTAGGTATTAGTGATGAGGCCGAAACGGTTGTTGTGTCTATCAAAGATATCCAACTTAACAATTCCACTAGTAAAACGGTAAGAAGGGGTCGAATCCCAAGAGAGCCATAACGTTAATTTATTTCTTATGGTGTTCCCGAATAGTAACAATGGGTTTTTTTTATTGTGATTATCGTAACTAAGTAAAAGAAAAATAAAAGCAAAGAATGTTGGGTTGTAACTAATATGATTATGGAGCTCACTCTATCTAGCATCAGCGCATTGTTTAATCGGAATGTTGATCATTGAATTCTATTAATTTATATTCTGAATTGGTTAATTTGGTTGTCCTACTCTTTGTTTGTAAATAGCAACTAGTCCAAATAGTCCTAGAAACCTTTATTGTAAGCAATAACCAAGGAATCCCAAGGTTCAAAAGCGCAACAGCATAAAGATCAAAGATATGTAGGCCTATGCAATACCATTGGCAAATAGCCGATACTCGACACAGGTTTATAATCTCTACAAAATAAGCACTCGCAAATAGTCTATGCAAATTCTGATTGCTACCTAAAAGACAAGACTTTTCAAATCGAATTATCGAGCCTAGCAATATGATGGATAATTAATCAACCTAGTTTACAACCTAGATAAAATCAAGATCAATCAATAGTCAATAAAGCACAAGAGATCATAAAACAATCCTGAAATTAACTTTAGAATAAAAACATAAGAATTCTCACAAACAAATCCTAAAACAATGACTTCAGCCTTAAGAGTGAACTATAGAGAGTTTAGCTAGACATAGCCTTAGAAAGCATGGAAGAATATGGGTGAATGATGGGAAAACAAACCAGAAAATATGATAAAGGTGGAAGCTTTCTTGGAGGCTGCTGCTGAATTCTCTCTAAATGAATGTGGCTGAGAATAATGAGTGAATGATGATTGATGAATGAATTAAAGATGAATCTCCTAATTTTTAAAGGCTTATATAGTATCTAATAAAAGGGAAATAAAATAAATCAAAATAACTAAAAAGATGTGGAAAACTAATCAGAATCTCGGATAAAATCTTCAATATGGGTCGTCCGTCTCCGTTGTCACGATCGTGACAGGGCTGTAGCGATTGTGACAATGCTCCAGTTCTCAGGTTCGTGGCCGGTGTCGGTCGTGATAGGTAGTCGCGATCGTGATAGGTCAACTGAAGCTAAGTCGCGATCGTGATGGGTTGTCTCGGTCGTGACAGCTTCAACTGAGGCTGACTCTCGGTCGTGATGGCTCCATCTCGGTCATGACAGCTTCTCCTGAGATGGTCTTCGTCTTCTACAAGCGTCGAGGCAGCTCGGTTTCGCCTCTCGGCTTCTCCTTCGGTGTAGGCGTGGTATACTTCCTCTAGCTTTATCCCGAATGCACTAAAAGTGAGTACAACCGGGATCTCCATGATAAAACCACAAAATACCGCTTACGAGTATCCCGCTAATCTATAAGTAAACTCCAACCTAGATTCCGGGAAAACCACTCGTTAAGCACCTAAACACCACTATTCCTAAGCTAATAGTCGCTAGTTAGCACCATATAATAAGCTCCTATCAATTAAATATTATTAATATTTGTAATGTACCAGATGATCATATCAGGATTATGCGAGAAGATTTGCAGATTCGCATAATCTTCTCCATAATTTTATTTTTAAATTTATAAACATTATTATTTTGATGATGCGAGATTGTCTCTTAATTAAAAAGGATTCCCTTTAATTACCGTCAACCTGAAAAAAACTAAGGCGAAATGAGAAATGTTATCTACGCTTTTTTTTTAAATATACGGAACTAAGTTACTAATCTTTTAAATCGGCGACAAATTCTCAAACCCTTTCCTAAATCTTTGACTCGACCGATTTCAAGGTTTATTAGCCAGCAGTGCCTATCATCTCGAAAGTTTGACACACCGTATTTGCGGCCCCGCCGTATTCAATACTTTAACCATATTGAATGCCTAAACTAATTAAGAGCTTGACTAAGAATTAACAACACGGAATGTACTCCGTGTTTACAGTCCGTAGTAGTAATTGAAAGCATAAATAAAGAATTGAATAAACATTGGAATCTGCATGTTGCATGCATGGAGTTTGGGGAAGCGGTCAGACATAGTGTTGACTGAAATTAACCCGGCGTTCCACGCGGATGTTTGGTGAGCCTCCACATCCATATCAACCGTGTTATTAACTTCCTTCCTCTCCAAGTTTCCGACCGCCCCACTTGCCTTACTTTAATTATGCCACGTACCCACATTTAATATCGCTCTAATTAACGTATAATAATACGGACTAAAATATTCCTCCGGTTGTTCATTGTTCTAACAATTTCCATTTAAAAACCTTTTCTAGTTTGAATTATAATTTTAAGCATGATAAAAATTCGGATAGCTTTTGAATAACAAATCAACCTAACTTAACACAACAGATAATTAGAAGGCAAATTATTCAACAAAGGACGAAAGTCCACTATAAAAAAGTTTTCTTATTACTAAGTTAAAGGAATATACTATTACATTAGAAGGATTATGTCCTAAATCAGAATCCAAGGCTTGATTTTTCTTCTTCTGAAGCAGTGTTGTTGTGTAGGTATCGGCTCCGAATCAAATTTAATATAATCGGTTCGGTTCGACACAATGATATTCAGTTTAGTTTCGACTAAAACTGAGTACACATATTGTATAAAAATAAGAAAATGAGACGCTTTGAACCAAACTAAACAAAAACAAAGTAAGAAAATATCAAATAATGATCTAGTACGGATAAACTGGAGTAACAGAAATACATATATAAATTAAAACGAACAGAATAAATCGAACTAACAAAAATAGAAATAAATAAATTTTAAAAATTGTTTTTCACTTATCTATGATTTTACGAAAATCAAGAACCACACTAAACCCACTGGTTTGGTTTCAAGCGATTCGGCTCAAAACTGAATAAACTTTCAATATCGAGATTATTTAGTTTCAGTTGTCTTTATAAAAACTTTTGGTGAAGTTTAGGTACATTCAATCTTTGACCTTGAGCTAGAAATAAGTAACCATGCATTTATGCAACTTAACTAATTTAAGTAATCTTGATTAACTTGGCGTAGGTACGTAGCTTTAGCTTGTGACATTTATTAATTCAGAAGAAAAATAAACAAAGGATATCCTAATGATATCATATGCTAAGTGTTTCATGGTCACCCTTCTTACATATATCCCCTCTGTCCCAATATATAAGACACATTTTTACATGTACAATTGCCGATGCGTATTTTATGTCGTTAATATCTCTAAATGTGTATTATTATAAATTATAAAATTTTGATATTATTAAAGTACTCATCGAGACGAATTAAACAAGATCCTACATGACTATGTTTTTCCTTATACATTAACAAGAATCGAAAAAATTAACTTCGACCATGAATAGTACACATATAACAATGAACCTTATATTTTGGGACGGAGGGAGTACTATATAACATTTCCTTATATTTCGGCTTTCATGTGTATACAGTATATGTCATTGTCAATTCGTCATTGGATGTATTGTCACGACAAGTTACAAGTTATGGAAACATGTTTGGTTTGTGAAATTTTAGACAAGCAATTAATTATGAGATCCGGTTCCGATGAAATTGTAAACTCATGTGCAAAAGATAGTTAATTTTAAACCCGGGTATGGTATTAGAAAGATCCTAAGAATAGGCAGGAATTATTGAATAACAATACTCTATCTGTTTTAAGGATATTGTCATTTTAATTCAGCATAATTATTAAAAAAATAAAAAATGGACAAGAATATCTATAATTAAATGATCATTGCATACAGAATACATTTACTTTAACTCATTAATACATTTAACTAATAGGGACTTTTTTGAAAAAATCCAACTAAAATATCTAAAATGACAATCTTTTCAATATAATAATGAAAGTCTAAAATGATAATCTTTTTGATACGGAGGAGTATATAATATCGAACCGGTCATCGGTCGGAACTTGTTGACCGGCTGATATTACTACTATTTATGTTGGCTTCTCAACCTATATTTTAAGAGCGTTTGTTTGTTCAGGGAGTTTATTATTTTCAATTTAAAATTTAGTTTGGCAATAGAAAAACACTTATCATACTATTAAAACACACTTTAAAAATCGCTTTTATATTTGGACTGGAATGTAGTTTAGGTCGAGATGTACATTTTCTAGGTTTAATGGGTACAAATATTGACTTGTGTATGTACACAATTTGTTTTCAAAAAAAATTAATTTTAATTTTCATATACACATACATGTTGAAAACATTGAATCAATGCTATTATAAATAATAATTTACTCTTAACCGGAATTTAATTCAACGCTTTCGATACTCTTGAACTTTCAACTTCCCTGATATTTTTATGGGCTGGATTCATGCTCGCATCTCTTCCCCCTCCTACTCAATCAAAGTCAATGGTGTCCTTGAAGGTTCTTCCCCGACAAGTGAGGTATTAGAAAAGACGATCCACTTTCTCATTATCTCTTTGTTATAGCCATTAAATAACTTGCCATGATGCTTAAAAGACTTGAAGCATACAACAACTTCAGCTACCACCCGAAGTGAAGACGTCTCAAACTCACTCACCTTAGTCATTTCGATGACCTTATTGTGTTTTGTCGTGGTGATTTAAACTCAATTTCAACAGTTAAATCTATCCTTGATGAGTTTGGTGCTATCTCTTGGCTCAAGATCAACCTCATGAAATCTAACATTTTCTTAGATGGTCATTCTTAAGCTTAGAAACTCCCCCTTATTGCGGATATCAGGTTCTCTCCTGGATGTTTGCCTTTTTCAGTATCTTGGTATTCTCATTGGGAGTAAGAATCTCCGTCGTAGAGACTTTACCGAAGTGATCGACAAAATGACATTTCATGTTGCCTCCTGGACTACGAAAAACCTCACTTATGTTGGGTGGATTGAGCTTATACGCTCTGTCCTTTATGGCATACAAACTTTCTGATGCGTCATTGTTCTTTTCCATGTTGAAGTTATTCTTATGATTGAAGCCATCATGCATTCATTCTTATGGGTAGGCTGCGCTAATTTTAAGCGTTGTCTTGTCGCTTAAGGGTCGATCTGTAGGCTGAAAAAAGAAGGTTGTCTCGGTTTTAAAGAGCTCCTCTCATGGAACAAAGCTTGTATGATGAAATCTATCTGGGAGCTTGATCATACCAACTCAACCCACCTTTAGAGCATTTGAGCTCGAGCCAACCTTTTGAGAAATGAGACATTTGGAACATCATCGTCCTTGATGGGGATAGTTGGTGTTGGAAGTCTATTCTTCACGTTTATAATGACTTCTGGAGTCGACTTCTTGCATCCCAACTCCGCATTAATCTTATCGGCAACCGTGGACATTTCACTACAATCTATGCTTACAATCTCATCCGCAATCAGAATGCAATCTCTCCACTGGACTATTATCTAGAAAGGTATTCACAAGTCCAAGTGCTCTTTTATTACTTGGCTTTCTATCCTCAATTGGCTTCCCACTAAAGATCGTCTTGCTCTTTGGACTCCTATTGATAGCCCAACCTTCTCTCTTGGCTCTGCTATGATAGAATCCAATTATCACAGGTGGAATGAATACACCTTGACTTGGTATCTTTGCCCGACTTCTCATCTCCCTCAGAATCAACCATAGAAAGTGTTTCTTTCAGGATGGCTTATCTGGCTTGCCAACAAGAGGCGAAGACAATCTACCACCAATAAAGTTATCTCTACAACTTTCAACACTTTTGTCTACTCGATCTGGATCATCCGAGACAAAGTTATATTTAAGAATGTGCAGCCTAATGCCTTCGACTGCTCGTGATCTATCCACCCCCGGATCTCCTCGAGCAAGTTTGAGGACAATGACGACCTCTCTAACTAGACTAACCGCTTGCATATTTTGCAAATCCTCCCAGGTCCCCTTTCGTAACGGCAAAACTCATGCTTGATTTGAGTCATTTTTATTTTTAATACACGCTTAACCTTTATTCAAAAAATATTTACTAGAAAATCGATGCAAAACATATCCATTTTAACTCGATACAGATGTATATATAATTTCGATGAATATTCAAGTCAAATTTTATTTATAAATAAATAATAA
>NW_027367573.1:0-56821 GCF_046119375.1 Phyllobates terribilis
TGAACTGAGGAATATATCCCGAACATAACTGCTCCTAGGATATATAACTACCAAGAAAATCTGAGATGTAAATATACTTCGGACGTAACTGAATCAGGGTTATTAGCTTCCTAGCTGTTCCTGCAAGGTAGTTATTACTACAGTTATAAGTTCTTTTGATAGTTTTTCCAATTGGTAGTTATAACCAATTTTAACCGCCACAATTTAGACCTATATAAAGGGATTCTTGTTGGCTTTGGAAGAATAATAATATGAACACGGAAGCATTCTTCCAAGTGACTGAAAATAATGAAAATCACTCTTTTAAGTGATTGGAAAAGTTCTTTAGTGTTAAACACTTCAAACAAATTAATTTGTATCTCTTGGATTGTTGCCTAGAACCAAGAGGACAGTTTGTTTTATCCCAAGGTGGAATTCGTGCAACCCTTAGTCATTATAATAAGGTTGAATACTACTTTAGGAAAGTGCACCTAGCACAATTCAAATCGATATTCAAGTTATCATTATCGATTGGCACTTGCACACGGAGGTTCCAACAATCTAAGTAGTAATTGTATGATCGATTTGTGTGCATGGTGAAAGAAGACATCGATATAGCATTGAAAATTAGATGCTATTGTAAATAGTTGATATGCTATGCGTACAATTAGTTTGTACATGATTGCTTTTACAAAGGAAAAGTGAAATTATTTTATAAACCACTTTGATGCTTCAACATGATCATGTGAGTTTCATCCATGATGTTGAGCAAATAAAATAAGATTATTTGTTCTTAGAAAGGTCAATTATTAATTATTCATTTATAATTATGTATCTTTGTTAGTTTAAACGAAGGATAATGGACATCGAATTGTCCGGATCAAGTCCTAAAAGATTTATAGTCGAATGAGGTCTTGTGTAAATATGAGTCTACCGTACTATAGTACAAACTACTCTGTTTACTAGATTACTTGACTCAAGTTTACTATATTCAATATGGATTACTTGATGACAAGTCTAATAGTTGACTAGATTACTTTATATTTACTAGTCATGACATGCTTTACATTATTCTTATATTGATTGGCTATGATTGATTAGATTACGTATAGTCTGCTAATCAATTATTTAATGCGCTACAATACTCTTTTATTGATTAACAATGATTGATTAGATTTTATGGTCTACTACTCAATTATATAATGCCCTACATTATTTTTGTACTGATTGACTATAATTGATTAGATTACTTAGTCTATTAATTAATTATGTAATGCCCTATGATACTAGATTTTTTTTGCTATATGTGACTCTATTGTATTTTATATACACTAGTCATTTTAAAACCCTACTATACTTGTACAAACTGATCAACTATTATTTTATATGTATTTTAGTTTTATATGTGAGATCTTACATATGATTTATGTTATTTTATTTTATTTATATGTTGTTAACTCTATAAAATATATGGTAATATTTGACCATGTGTCTCTCTTTGAAGGAAATCTTGATTGTGAATTGATACACTTATTAAGATGGAAATTTCTTAGACATGGATTTTCTAGGTCATTAAATTTGACATATTGCTCAAGCATAAAAGACACATTTCACATGCGTGTAAATGAGCAATAAAACGTTGAGAAAATTCTCTCGTTTGATGTTTTCCTAGTCAAGGACGAAACAAGTATTTGGTTGTAGAGACCTTATAGATTCATATGTATTGAATCTTCCACCTAAAGTATCTTCGAGTAAGAAGAGAATGTTAATAAGTTTATTGACATGAGTATATAGATTATACCTTTTCAAGGGTGTAACGACACTACCTTAGATTTTAATTGATTTGAATATGTATATTAGATTTGGTTAATGATTCAATGGAAAATAATGTAACTTAAAAGGGTTATATTTTATATGTACAAGAAACGTCTAGTTTGACATTTATCAAAATTGTTTATTTTGGGACTTGTTCCATAAGTCAGTGATAGGGATGAGAGTAAAATCCAAATTAAAATCTCTAATGTTGGGACATCCAGTTCCCTCTAATATATCGTTACGGGGTGAATTCAATATGGAAAGCCCACACTTAGATATTGGATCACATATTTATATATCATTCCAAAGTTGTGCTTGGACCTACAAGAAGTTTAGGTTGGAGTTATCTTCTTAATGGATCTTTAGAAAAATGAAATTATAGGTGGATGACAAAAAGAGTCCACCTATGTGAATGTGAAGTATAGCCACTTCAATTAGTCAGGGCTTGACTTTGTACACATTCATCAATGGATAGGGACACATGACCGAGAACGTTTAATTTGTACATATTTTAGGAGTCTAGGTGCATATTAGATTAGCTCATTTGCATGCATAGTTTATATATTTTATAGTTAGTTTCACATTATCTTGCATTCAGAGTCTACACTCCTACTTTTATGTATTTCATGTACTTTTGGGCAAATTAATACAAGACTTTAGAACCGCTTGACATGGAACGAACTGGACTAGAAAGTTGGAATTTAAGTTCAAGAATGATAAATGGATTGATTAAGGTGTCCAGCCCACAAAATTATTGAGAGGCTGAAAATTAAATTGAGTTGGAAAGGAGTTTAATAACAGTGGTTATGAGGTTTTAATGGGAGAGACGTTACTTTTAGTGGAAATATTAAGGGATGAGTCAGTTTGTTTTAGTATATTTATTATTTTGGCTTTGTTCGGGTTTTGTTTTGAGAGAGAAGAAATCTTGGATGACTGTGGGATTGAGCTTCAAGATGGACTTTCTATGCTAGTTTGATTTGAAGATTGGTATTATGGTTCTAGCCTTTTTTAATTCGGATGATTTTACTATTGAGATTTAGTTTTATATCTGGTGTTTATTGTATAATCCATATAAATTAATGGCTAGTCTAAATCTATTGATATCTTTGGTCATGCTTGGCTAAACTTCGAGTTCTAAGGTTATGGTGATCAAGACAATGCGAATTTAAATATAATTGATCTTTTGCCTGAATTGAATATGTTAATTCGTTCCTAGATGCTTTATTCTCATTTTAGCTTAGGCTAATTGGATCCTATTAGAGTTTGAGATTAAAAAGGTGATAACGATAATAGGTAGTCAGGCGTTTGAGACTGAAAGGTGATAATTTTTACCAGAATCCTAGGAATTGAATCTGAGTGTTATTAGTGCGACAACAACTTAATTAATATTGATGGTACTGAGTCGTCATAGATGTTCTAGATTTAGGTTTATTTAGCGGAGCGCAAAAGAGGATGTTATTTTTGTTTGTACGACTCTAAGTGCCAAATGAGTTTGAATGAGATTAGCTTTGCACGACAAGGATTGCTAGTTTAGTTTAGACACATTTACTATCGTCTGAAAGGAGTTAGTAAATGATATTAGATGACTTAACTTCAATAATTAGACTAGATTCAACCAGAGTTTGATTTTATTTGTTGAAGCATTGTTGCGGTGATTGTTAACCATAGACACATTTATCTCATATGTCTTCTATCTCTTTAATTTTCTTTCTTAGTTGTTAAGAAGTATAGGTTTCCCCAATATCATATATTTTCGGCCTAGTACATTGATAGTTATTTCAATTAATATTACATTGATCTCTGTGGGATCGACACTTGATTACTGCAACTAATCTCATACACTTGCGGGTAAGTCTTAGCCACATCAAGTTTTTGGCGCATTTGTCGGGGACCAATTGTTAATACTAGTTGTTATCTCTATTGATATGAATAGGTCATTATTTGCTTTGATTTTTTCGCGTTTGTGTTTCAGGTCAATAATAAATAAATAAACAACTACCTTCTCCCTCTTATTGTAAATCATTGCCTCTTATTTATCTTGTCACTTGGTGCTTAATGTAAAGATGTCTGGAAGCCTCATGTTCTTGGTGTGTTTCTTGTCCCTTTTCTATTTCTTTACATGTGGCCAGTGTAGGTTTTAAATTTAGGGAAGAGATAACTCCATGTGTAAACTATGTTTGCATTTTAGTGTTAGTTTGCATATTTTTGTTTGTTTGATTTTAATTCCTTCTTTCTTTCCTTTCTCTTTTCTCATGCATTTCTTTGCATATTTGCATTTGGATGTTGAGTTATTCCCATGTTTATTTCTTTGTGGGACTTGTAATGGTGGATTTGTTATGAGTCTTATTAATATGATTTGGTTCTTAATAGTGCAATTGCATTATGAGCATGATCTGATTGATCAAACTTTTTTCATTGACCGGAGCATGTGGAATTTGATTAAGATGTGTTAGGACTGATACTCTAGATAAATGTCTTGGTGAGCTTCTTGGCCTTTCTTAGACTAACAAATGCATAAGTTCTTATACCATTCATGTGTGATATCTCTTTGTTTGTTATCTCTAGAACTTGATTTCATATCTCTTCGAGACTGCATTTAGGACTAATATGCATTACATTTGATTGAGACATTGTTTTTTTCACGAGCTCATATTATCCTTGACCATCCTTATATTGATTTCCTCCTCTTGTAGCCCTTTGAGCCTTAAAGCCTTTTCTTTTATAGTTCCACAAAAGTAATCTAAGACTATATTTGTATCCTACCTATCCGGGAGATTGAAATTATATTTGCTTTGTGTGGATGTGGGACAAGCTTGGGGGAGTTGTATGAATGATGATTGTTTAATGATATTTGATTGTAAAGTACTTTATCACATTGTTCATATCTATTTAATTCCTTCTTCTTCATAAAAAAAGCTATAAAAAGAAAAAAAGATAAAAACAAAAGAAAAAAAGTAAATAAGTGAAGAAGAAGAAGAAAAGAAACAAAAAATAACAATGTAATACATCTTGGATTGGGTTGTGATTCTCGTGTTTATTGTAATATCTATTTTATTTGTGTTATTTTTGAGAAGTTATCTTCCTTGGATTTAACACCACATGGATAAAATTTATCCATGCCTTATCAAAGTACCTTGGCCGCATTACAACCCTATGACATGTCTCATGATTATGTTTTGCATCGTGTCTAGTTGTGGAGATCTGGATTTGGTTGCAAGCATATGGTAGTTAACATTCAAAGTTGATAAATGAAATTGAGTGAAATACATGCCTAAACACATGAGTTTGAGTGACTTATTCTTTTACCTTGATGAGGTCTAGAGTGGAGGAACCGGCGTATTCTTTTCATTGATTGAGAAGCATGCTAGGAAGGAATTTTCTTTTGCTTGTCCTTTCAGGTAATCGTTCATATGTGACTTGGATAGAGATAACTATTTTGTTGGTTAAGGCTAAGCTAGAGATTAACCATTTCTCTTGTTTTGATAATGACAAATCTATATGTTTAGTGATCTTTATGTGTTTTAAGCTTGACAAGTTCGAGGAGTTTTAGGTCTAGCTTAACCATTTATTGGTCGAGCTTGAGCTTAGCGGGGAAAGCTGAGTCTCGCTAAGGCTGTAATAAGCAGCGAGATGATCGCTCTGCATAATAAAGGAAGTAAAGAAAGTGAAATTGATCCAGAAATCAATGTCAAACACGTGGAAGGATTCCAGCGGCTTGTTTGAAGGGTGCTAAGTGTTTGCTCATGATAGGAAGGCCGGTAAGCTAGAGTTGAAGTGAAAATAGGACAACTGAAAGGTTGTTAGAGTTTTCTACTTCAGGAAAGTGCAAACGTCGGGGTCACTGACATGGAGAAACGCAAAACGCATAGATTATTGACGTGGATAGCGGGATCATCAAGCGAAGATACACAAGCGCATGGATTGTCGTTGCAAGGAATCATAAGCGTACGAATTGCTGACTCGGTGTGTTTCTTGGAGAATAAGCTATAGAGTCGTGCTTAATTAGAATTAGTTAGAGCTCTATAAATAGATTATGAATAGTGAATGTTATAGGCATCTCTCACATTACACATTGCATAGAATTCACTAGCTTGAGAGAACTTCACTTGTAAGTGCTGAGAAGAGTAGCTTTGTTGTTTTAGAGTTAAGCTTTAGAGAGAAAGTAAGAAAAAATACTAGAGAGCTAGAGTGTGTTGTTATTCACTTTGTAAGGTTAACTTATCAATCAATAAAAAATAGTGGTGAGTTTTATCCCAGACTTGATAGAAGTTTAGAGCTCTCATATTTGAGAAATCTTTGCAAGACACTTCAACTTTTATTGTTTATTCTTCCTTTCTGCATTTAAGCGCGTAAACTCTCTATAGCCTAAGCACTACTTGGAAGATACACGATCCAACAATTGGTATATGAGTAGGTTCTCTTGCATAGTCTAAATCATGAGAAACAATAAGGTAGCTTTCAACCTTGGTATCTCCTTAGCTAAGCCTCATGTCTTAGTGAAAGACGAGCTCGAATGGTGGTTGACCATGACATGAAGTTACATCCAGCAAACTGACTTTCAATTCTGGATGATAATCGAATGTGGTGGTGAAAAGGTCGCTACGGAAACTGACACTGTGAAATGGGGGCGAATGGAGTACGCAACTCTAGAGAAGAACGCTAAGGCCAAGCAGCTCATCTTGAACATTCTCTCCAAGATAGACATAGACAATATGATGTCTCTTCCAGGTGCCAAATTTATGTGGGAAGCCATTATCAACATGCATGCTGGCATTGAAGACATGCGCAACAACAGGAAGTTCGAGCTACAGCTCGAGTTCCACTCCTTCAAAATGAGCGATAGCGATATCATCTCTGATTATCACTCAAGGTTTTAGGTATTAAGTGATAAAATGTCTTTCTCTGGTTTTAAGATAGATGAATGGGATTATCTCTTGCTTTAATACACGAGGTGAACTATAAGTTCGATGCCTTGAAAAGGATAATGCTCATGACTAAGGAAACCAAAGGCCTTTTAGTTTCCGTTCTTGCTGGTAATCTAAGAGTGCAGGAGAGTGAAGATCTCAAGGAGTCGCTAGCAGCCAAAGAAAACAAAGGCATGGTCCTAAAGCTCTCTCTCGAGTTCTTCAGAAAACGGAGAATGATGATAATGACCAAGATGAAGACAAGGACATTGCCATGATGACCAAGTTGGTTAAGAAGTTCTTCAAAAGAGAAGTTGGATTCAAGAAGGATCAAACTAAGTAGCGTGACATCATAGACGTCGTATGCTACAACTTCCAGAAGAAGGGGCATCTCACTAAATCATGTACTAATTCCAAAGTTGCTCCAAACTCAATCTTATCTATAAATCCTCCTAAAAAGGCCTTCCTCACTCTCTAGGGAGATTCAGATGACAAGGTTGACATTGGTGAGCAAGCACAAGACATGTGCTTAATGGCAGTTGAAGATTTAGAGACTGATGACGATATTGAGGTATCATCTCTTAAGTTTGAGTTACTTGCTGAAAATGATCTTGTTGATCTGGTTAAAGGATTGGTAATAGATCATAAGTCTCTCGCAGCTCAAGCGAAAGAACATCTAGTTGAGTTGAATGATCTAAGAGAGGAAACAGTTGAGCTTTATAAACAATTGCATACAAAAACCACTTTGATCACTAAATCTTGTGAGTTTTGTAAAGGAAAACGTTTAGCTAAGAACTCTGACTCAACTATAAATATTAAGCTTGATGAAATCTTAACCAACCTTGACGATCTAGCTGAGTGTGTTGAAGCAAAGACTGTTAATCAAACCGTCTTTGTGAAAGGACGACCTGGTTTGGGATTTAATTCTCAAGATTCCTCCACCAATTCTGGTCCATCTCAATTTAGCGACCTATATGAGAAATTAGTCACACTAGACAAGGAGCTTCAATCTTACAAGACTGAAAATCTCCATCTAAATAGCAAGATTCAAGTTCTTGAGCTAAGACCAAGTGAGACCAAAAAATGGTTTAATGGAGAAAATGTGCATAAAATTTACATCAAGCAAGCGCAAACTCCTACCACTCAGCCTGTCAAAATTGAGCGTAAGGAACCATTTCGTCCAAGAAAAGGCAAATATGGTTATGTTCGGTATAACCGCTATTGCACTTTTCTGGAATGAATGGTCACTCTAAGCATGAGTATGAGCGCTTAATTGCACTCAAGAACAAACCCTACAAGCTAGTTAAGGCCAACTCTGGTAAGGGCAAGCTCAATCAAGCTAGTCTCACTGATGGCAAGCTTGACCAGAGAAGGTCTTATAAGATCAAGTTTGTGCGTCCTAGGTCATAAAAAGACAAGAATGCACAAACCAAAGCACCAAAAGGTATGCCTTCTAAGGGAAAACCTCATCAAGTGCTTGATTTAAATGATCCTAGATATTATGAACCTGTTCCTCAAGCTGTGAAGCTGAAAGTTCTACCTTCCAAATCAGGATTTGCTTAGGCAAATGAACCCACAAAGACAAAGCTTCGTTAGGTACCCAAAGCTTGATCCTTCTTTTTGCAGGTTGAAGTGAAGAGTAGGTGTTACATTGACAATGTTTGCTCGTACCATATGACGGGTGATCCATCTCTACTACTCTTGTTTCAAGCTAAGGAAGGGGGAAGCATCTCATTCGGTGACAAGAATCAAGGTAAGATCAAAGCAAGCGGAAGTGTTCATCTCACCAACTCCATCCAAGTAAGAGATGTCAATCTAGTCGATAGCCTCAGGTTCAACCTACTAAGTGTAGCTCAGTTGTGCGATCAAGGAGGAAATGAAGTCACCTTCAACATGACGTCATGTGTCATGAAAGATCCAAATCAAGAAATTTTGATGAAGGGTAAGCGAGTGGATAGTACTTATCTCTTCAACTACAACTTCTCTGCAGCATGACACATGTGTCTCACTACACTGAAAGAGTAATCAAATCTATGGCACCAACGTATGGGACACGCCAAATTACATTTATGTTACATTCACTACAGTCTAAAGGCCTTGTTCATGGTCTCCCTCACATCAAGCCAGATTTCATGACATCGTGCTCTAAGTGCTCAAGATCAAAAGCGACAAGAAACTCCTTCACTCTAAAAAAGCTAGTGTCCACTAAAGCTTCTCTAGAGCTAATTCACATGGATCTATGCGGACCAATACGAATTCAGAGTAAGGGAGGTAATCGCTATATTTATTTCTTAGTATATGACTATTCTAGGTTCACCTGGACTCTTTTCCTTAAGTCTAAGGGTGGGGCATTTAATGTTTTTCACAACATAGCACTTCTTTTGGAGAAGAGCTTAGGTCTCCCTATTCGCGCAATTCGCTCAAATAATGGCCTTGAATTTAAGAATAGTGAGTTCCTCACATTTTTTCAAGACAAAGGTATTGAGCATAACTTCTCAGCTTCCAAAACTTGTGAGCAAAATGGCATGGTAGAGCGCAAGAATAGGATGCTGGAAGAAATGACTAGAACTATGCTACTTTCTAGCGGTCTTCCATCTCACTATTGGGCACAAGTTGTGAGCACAACATGCTATATTATTAATTAGGGAAATGTTAAGGCCTATCCTAGAGAAAACCCCTATGAATTGCTGAAGGGACGTACACCTAACATCTCACACTTAAAAGTATTTGGATGTAACTGCTATGTCAATAACAATGGGAATGATCTCATAGGAAAATTTGATGCTAGGAACAACAAAGCTATATTTTTAGTTTACGCTCCTTCGAGCCAGGCATACAAGGTGCTGAATGAAAGGACAATGAAGATAAAGGATAGCGTTCATGTGAAGTTTGATGAAAGACCTCTTGACTCCTCTCTAGCTTCGAATGAAGATCCATTTCGAAAGGTAATTAACCTTCACCTTCTCTTCCTCATCCCTCTCTCTCTCTTTCTGAAGAAACAAGTAGTGATGATGAAGACTTAATTGGTCTCCCTTCAAACACTGAAGTCGCATTGAATGACATTGAAGATTCAATGACTCCAATCTCTGGTGATCCAGGTACGCCTGAAGCTTTAGCGGGACCCTCTCCCGCTCAAGCGCAACCTCTGGATGTTCAAGCGAGTCCTAGTACTCTTGCTGGTAGCTCTTCCACAGTTCCTCAGAAGAAAACAACCACTTTGACACTTCTAGACTCCACAGAAATTGAAGTTCGTAATTATCAACAAATGAGAGATCATCCAGTGACCAATATCATCTCATCCTTTTGACAAGGTACCCAAACTCGCTCTATGCTTCAAACTTGTATTCTAGTTGTGCTTTTGTATCTTTGTAGGAACCAAAAAATATTTCATAAGAACTCCAAGATCCAGATTGGGTAATAGCAATGTAAGAGGAGCTAGTAGATTTTAAGCAGAACCAGGTACGACGTCTAGTGCCAAAGCCAGTTGATAGAACTATCATTGGTACACACCGGGTGTACAAGAACAAGCATGATGATAGTGGAGAAGTTGTGCGAAACAAAGCGAGACTTTTCGCTCAAGGCTACAATCAACAAGAAGGCATAGACTATGATGAGACATATACGCATGTAGTTCAACTTGAAGCTATACGAATGTTATAGCTTATGCTTCGCACAAGGGATTCAAGATGTTTTAAATGGACGTGAAGACTGCTTTCCTCAATGGTAAGCTAAATGAGGAATTCTATGTCAAGCAACCCCCATGTTTCGAAGATCCCACTTTTTCTGAGCATGTCTATTTCTTAGACAAAGCTATATATGGTCTTAAGCAAGCACCTCGCACTTGGTATGATTATCTCTCAAAATACCTACTTCAACATGAGTACAAAATAGGTCTTGTTGATAAGACTCTCTTCATAAGAGAAGTAAAAGGTGATATAGTGATTCTTTAGGCATACGTTGATGATATTATTTTTGCGTCAACTAACTTGCAGTTTGTAGATGACTTCAAAGCTACCATGAGCCTCAAGTTTAGCATGAGCATGATTGGTGAGCAAACGTTTTTTCTTAGGGCTACAATTTAATCAACTCAAGGGCGGAATTCAAATTCATCAATAAAAGTACATCAAGGAGCTACTCAAGTACGCTTGTTTTCATCAACAAAAGTATATTATTTTTTGTTAAAGTTTTTCACTTTTTCCCTTAATTTATTGATTTTTCATTTTTTTCCATTTAGCCTCTTATTGCTTTCTCTTTTTCACTTTTGTCACTTGTTTCAACATCATCTGCAGGTGATGGTAAGTAGGCAAGTACGCCTGTTTCTTCCTTACAGCCACAAATGCACGCTCGTGGTAAAGCTTTCCCTATTAAGGGTAAGGGTGCACAGTCCGTTGTGGTCCGAAACTTGAGGGGTGGTAGCAACTCCAAACGGGGAGGGGGTTAATGTGTGAAGTATTGGTTGTTGCCTGGAACTCTAGGGGGTGTAACTCTACCCCTAGAGGGAGGCTTATCTCATAGTTCTTGCTGAGGAATAGTGTTTTGATAAATGGAATTTTAGAGATGAAACTTGATAAGGATAAGGAAAGTTGGTTTAATAGTCGGCTTCTTCCGGGCTGGTCCTTTGTTACCAATAACATGTTCTCTCAGAAGGGTAGTATTTGTATTACGTGGGATGATAGTGGTCTGGATGTGCAAGTTCTTTCTACCGCAGATTAATTCATTCATTGATCGGTTGTTAGTAAGGATAGACATACGATTCAAGGCCACTTTTGTGTATGCTAGTAATCATGTTCGTAGCACGTTGTGGAATGATATACGGACTCTTGGTACGAGTATCTCCTCTTTGTTGATTGGGTTGGCTGATTTTAATTGCATCCTCTCCTCGTTTGACAAGTTGACCTTCAACCACCAGCTGGATTTTGTGGACTTTGACCTTATCCGGTTCACGGATGACCCGTCTTTAGTTGATCTTCCATATTTGGGGGCCCATTATACCTGGAGTAATTAACAAGAGGGTAGTAGACGTGTTGTTTGTAAGCTTGATCGGTTTGTTGTTAACAAGGCATGGACTCTTATGTTTCCTCACACTATGGTATTCTTTCATGACCCTTATTTCTCTGATCTCTCGCCTGCTATTGTAAGTGTGAACCCGGCTTTTACTGTGAAGAAAATCCCTTTTAAGTTCTGAAACTATTGGGTGGAAGAACCGGACTTTTTGGATATGGTTCGTGATTTGTGGAATGTTCCGATTGGGGGCAAAGCTCAGTTTATTATGGCGGATAAATTAAAGAGAGTCAAGGGGATGCTTAAGTAGTGGCAGAAAACTAGGTTCAGGCAGCTGGAACTGATGGTTGATGAGGCTTCCGAAAAGCTCAAATTGGCACAATCTATTATTCAATTGAACTTCCATAACTTAGAGATGCAAATGAGTGTGACGGCTGCTACATCTGAATTTGAGGTTTGTATCTCTCAACTGCATAATTTCATTGTCAAGAAATCAAAGATGGAATGGATCAAGCTCGGACACGAAAACTCCTCAAATCAAAGGTGGAATGGATCAAGCTCGAACACGAAAACTCCTCCTTCTTCTACAATGGCATTAGGCAACAGAAGGGGAGGAATTCTATATTTGTGCTCAAGAGTTCAGCTGGTGAGACTATTGATACGAAGCCAGATATTGCATTGGAGATTGTTACATTCTCTCAGAGTTTGTTTTAGTAGAATCCTCATCTGTGCCGAGTTTAGTGGGTCTTTCTGAAGAGATTATTGACTATGGTATCCATGCCAGCCTTTGACGTTGATGCTCGGTTGTAGAAATTAAGGAGGCCCTCTTTTCTATTGGCAATATTAAATTCCCGGGTCCAGATGGCTTTGGAAGCCTAATTTTAAGAAAGGGTGGAGTATTATTCAGAGAGATGTATGCAATGCGGTTTGGGAGTTCTTTCGGACTGGTAGACTTCTTCAGAAATCCAATGCTACGTTCATTAATCTGATCCCAAAAGTTGATAAGCCTTTTTTGGTGAAGGAATTCAGATCTATTGCTTGTTGTAATACGATACTGAAAGTCATGTCAAAGATCCTGGTTGCAAGGATTAGACCTATTCTTGTTGACATTATCTCCACACTAGGGTGCATTCGTTCCTCATAGACGTCTTACTGACAATATGGCGGTTGGACAAGATCTAGTCAAGGGCTATGATGGTAGGTATACTTCTCCAAGATGCCTCATACAGATTGACCCGCAGAAAGTATACAATTGTGTTAACTAGAAGTTCTTGAGAAGCAAACTTGAGTATTTTAACTTCCCTTGTCAAATGATTGGTTGGATTATGGACTGCGTCACTACTTCATCTTACTCAATCATTATTAACGGGAAAGTGGATGGATTTTTCAAAGGGGGCATGGGTTGAGGCAGGGTGACCCGTTTTCTCCTTTCTTGTTTGTCCTTATAATGGAGATGTTTAGCCACCGTATGATTAGAGCAAGTCAGCGAAGTGAGTTTTACTTTCATCCACGATGCAAATAGTTGAAGATGACTATGCTCGCATTTACTGATGATCTTCTTATCTTTGCAAGTCATTGAAGTCAGCTTTGAGGATTGTCAAGGAGGAACTTAGCTCTTTTGCTAGTGACTCGGGAATGATTGCTAACCCGAGTAATACGAGTATGTTATTTGGGGTTACGGAGTCTGCTCATAGGAAAGAATTTGTGGATCGTGAAGATCTTAGCCCTCACTAAAGATTGAACTTTTGTGCGGAAATACAAGACTAAGACCAAATAAACACTTAATTCCAAAACGTTGTTGATTTGATTTATTGTGGAACTTACAACTACTAGGCGAACACACGGTTCTTAGTTTCTCTCTAAACTCTCCTAGCTATTGCCTAAATCCTAAATCAAGATGAACTCTTTCTCTCTTGTTCAACAACAATGTTAAAGATAAATGAACTAAACTATTTATACTATGGCATAATCACCGAGAACTAGTTACCTAAAAGCATGAAGATAATAATAAATAAACTACTAAATCTAGACTAGCCGAGTATAATAACAAACTTGCTTCAACAGTTAAGATCTCAAATCTGGTAAATCTTTGGTGAATCAAATCTTTCCTTCTATAGCTCTTGAAAGATTTCTTTCCATATATACGCGCTTGGTCCCCTTCAGTGTATTCGGTCCCCTTGAGCGTGTCCTCTTTGTGTAGTGCTTTACTTCTCTGCAACTCGATTCTTTACTCTTCTTGTTCGGTTTCCTCCAGTGTCCCTCGGTTCCCTTGCTCCTAGTTAAGCGCCTTGAGCACTATTCTTCTGGCTGGACTCGCTCTTGTATTTCTATTTCAGCTCGTTACTTTCCATGATTAAACCTCCTAATTAACTCAAAGGCCTATCGATTTCCTGCGATATCTCATTCAATACACATATTAGTTCATAAGGCAATTTGTTATCATTAAACTGAGGCATTATTAATTACAAGAACTAAGGGGCTAGTTCATATAACTAACAGAATTGGCTGATTTTATGGGTTTTCAGACGGGGTGCCTGATAGGCGACATCTAGTATGGAGTAACAAGTGATCGTTAACATCATTTATATGTGATTTTTGATGATTATGACGCATATTACAGTGATCCGGAACTCGGGAAGAAAATGCGTTATTCACAAGGATTACGGACATTCGAGGAGAAGATTGCCAAAGGGAGTCTCACAGGACTACATAGTGCTTGGCGCGACCGCGCGCTATGGGGCGCGACCGCGCCACTGTTTGCAGAGGAAAGTTGAGAAATCTGCCCTGACACGACAACGCTGACACATGTGCGATCGTGCCCGTGTCAGGCTGAGAAAACTGCAAAACCCTATTTCACTGAGATTGCACTTTGGGCTTTGGACTTTTTTTCCTGATGGAGCTCGGACTGGGCCTCTTTAGTTTAGTCTTCTTATGTTAGACCTCAACCTTAATCATCTTATATCTCATGTTGTTTTCTAGGTTTTGTTTTTACGTAGTTTACAATGAGCAAGGAGTAGATCCACTTACTTTGTCCGATTGGTGGAAGCCAGCAGTTGAATTGATTGTATGACCTCTATCATTGGTTCTTAATTATATCCTAGTTGTTTTATCTCCCTTGCGATGTATTGCTTACTGAATTGATTTACTTGTCTAGCCTGATCAATTAGGTAGATTAAGTCTAATTCATATTGCTAGGTCTGACTTGTCCGAGTTGGAGAGTCTTATCATTAGGTAACAAATCAATACATGACCTAGTTGGGATTAAAATTGTGTGGAGAGATAATGATGCGTTAAATATCGGCCTTGAGACAATGGTACTGCATGTTCCTATTTATTTCTCAATGCATTGCTGTTTAGGTATTAAATCTTGATAGTTTCAGGGTTGTATTTAGGTAAGGGTTATTAGGACTAATTGGACTATTAACTATATAAGAACATAAATTAGGACAATTAGAGGATATAAACATTAGGATAGAACCCGAATATAAGAATTCAATGATCAATCAATTATTCTGTTAGGTGGATACTAGTTGGGCAAGGTGTTTTCCCATAAGTGTTTCAAAATTGATTATTAGTTAGTTTTGTTTCAATACAATTTCCTCCTTGTTACCTTTTGAGTTGATTAAATCCAATATCACAAGAATTGATTCTTGATTCCATGCGGGATTGACCTTGTCTTACCACTCTACTAGTTGGAGTAGTCGGATAGGTATTTTATTATTTTGACGCGGCTAAACGACCTCGTCAGTGCCTCCCCGTTAAGTATCTTGGCACCCCTATGCATTCATGGAAGCTCAAGCGTGGAGATTTCCAGCCTTTACTTAAATAAAATCCATAGTGAGATTGCAAGTAGGCAAGCGAGACATCTTTCCTACCCGAGAAGGATGCAAATCATTAAATCTGTTTTGAAGAGCATTGTGGGTTTTTGGATGCATGTAATTGTCTTCCCGAAGGCAACCATTAGGCGTATTGAGTCGATATTTCGTTCCTATATTTAGACATGGGATGTGGGTAACAGGTGTGCTCTTGTTGCTTGGAAGATTGTTTGTAGAGATTTTGAGGGAGGAGGTATGGGGTTCAAAGAACTCATGTCATGGAACAAGACACTACTCTTCCGGTTGATGTGTGATTTGATGGGAGATAGGAGGAGTATATGGACCGTTTGGGCTAGACAGAATCTCCTTCGGGGGGTTGGTATTTGGCAGGTAAAGTCCTCTACGGGCTGCTCATGTTTGTGGAAAGTTGTGGTCCATATCAAGGATGAGATGTTGCGCAGGTTAGCCATGGTTTCGCCGCAGATTGATCGCTTTAGCACTTATGCGAGCAAGATGGCATTTGCTACAGTTATCAGGTTCTTCGGCCGAATCCTACAGTTCTTCCGTGGTGTGAGGTTGTGTGGTATGACATTCAACCGAGAAAGTGGTTGTTTACATGCTGGCTTCGACACTTAATCGGCTTCCTACAAAGACCAATTTTCACAGATGGGGGCAGAATATTGATGATGATTGTGTCTTATGTGGTCAGGGGATTGATTCTACGCAGCATATCTGGTTTGGTTACAGGATTACTTCCGCAATTTTAGACAAAGTTATGGACTGACAGGGTGTGTCTTCTCGGCATCCTTTGCCTCATGCTTGGTGGGACTAGTTCGTGGCATGCACAAGGTGTTCGAACAACATATACCTCAACAACCTTCTTGATTTTATGTGAGTTATTTACTTCACGTGGAAATTGCGCAATGATGTTATCTTTAATAACACTAGTGTGAATGTGGATTGTGATCCTAGGGATATTTTAAGTACTTGTCGTTTTCGAATGGTGCATAAACTTTTTTTTTGTTAAAATGTAAATAATATAAATGGTATGTCCCCAAAACGGGGAATTCAAATCACAGTCCAAGAGCACACATGGCATAACACACAGGCTATCCATACTGTGCTAAATAATCAACAAACTAGTGTCCAAGTGCTGAAACAACCATAGTAATAGGAAACATGTCATAAAGAAGTCTAAAAACATGAATGCTAATCTGTCTAACAATGACCTCAACCGGAATCCGGTTGTGCTAAAAAACAAACGCATTCCGCGCCTGCCAAACCAAGTAAACCGTCGCCGAAAGCGCAAAAGTCCGAGCCTTAGCAAGAACTCCTCCTCCATGTGCATGAGCGCGCAACCAGACCATAGTACTATCGATAGAAGTGCAAGAGTGAGGAATGTGAAACCTGGTGCATACCGTCTGCCAGACGCTCAGAACAACCGAACACTCAAAGAAGAGGTGAGAATGTGACTCATCTGCCGACTCACAAAGACGGTAGCACGGATCAACACCAAGAAAGAACAATCTGTCATAGGTAGATAACCGACCAAGCACAGCCAACCACAAAATGAATGAATGCCTAGGAGTGTTGTGCTTGGGCCAGATCTCAGCCTTCCAAGACACACTCGGATTCCTATCCCGGAGCGCATCATACACAGCCGAGACACGGAACCTGTTAGCAGTACACCAACTATCAAGACTCTCCTCAACTCCCAACTCTCTATAATCCATCCGAACAACTCTATCTCTAGCTGCCATAATCCCCTTCATCAGAGAGGAATCTCGACGATGAGCCACCCAAGTACTAGGGCTATCAACACGCAGATACCTATGGTGAATCCAACGAACCCATAGACTCTCCCGCCCCTCAGAAATATGATAATAATGCTTCAGGAGGAAGCAGTTGTTCCAGACTGCCAAATCTTGCAGACCCAGACCTCCCTCCTGTCTCGGACAGCAGATACTACTCCAGCTAACTCTCGGCCAACGCCACAGAAAATTCCTGCAAAGGGTGACCAGAGCAGAAAGAACTCCTGTAGGCACATGAAGAATAGACAACCAGAATCCCTCAACACCCTGAATCACTAAAGCCAGGAGGTCACGTCGACCAGCAAAGGACAAACTCCTCCTAGCCCAAGCACTAAGATACCCACTGATCCTGTCCAGAAGCGGCTTATAGTCCATAACCTGAAGGTTGTGCATACTGATCGGAATCCCAAGGTACCTAAAAGGAAAAGTACCATCTCGAAAACCAGTAATAGCACGTAAAGTACCCACTTCATCATCAGGTACAAAAAGCCAAAAACATAGAGGATTTAGCCGCACTGACACGTAAGCCAGACATATCCTCAAACTTCCTGAGACAGTCATTGAGGATGGAAATAGAGCGAACATCCCCCCGACAAAACAGAACAACATCATCAGCAAAGATCAAATGAGTGAGCTCAATGCCCGCGCAATGCTGATGGTAGCCAAACTCTAGAACAGTAGAATCCCTGCGCATCAATCTACTAAACATCTCCATGCACAACACAAACAACAGAGGAGAGAGAGGATCGCCCTGCCGTAATCCTCGTCGACCGGGGAAGAAACCATGAAGACCACAGTTGACCTTGATCGAATAAGAAGCAGTAGTGACACACTCCATAACCCATGCACTAAATCGAGCAGGCAATCCCAGATGATGCAAAGTGAATCGAAGAAAATCCCAAGACACAGTATCATATGCCTTGGCAATGTCTACATTCAAGAAACACCGTCTGGTATCTCTAGTGACTGAGTATCCTCTCAGCAGCTCTTGGACAAGAAAATGTTCTCACTCATCAGCCGCCCCTCCACAAAAGCGCTTTGGGCCGGGTCAATGAGAGTACCAAGAACTCTGGCCAGCCGAGCAATCATGATATTTGAGATCAGCTTGTAGACAACTTTGCAGCACGCAATAGGTTGGTAGTGCTTGACTCTGGATGGGGAATCCCCCTTCGGAACAAGAGAAATGACAGTGTGATTGAGCTGTTTCAGAAGTCGCCCACTAACAAAGAACTCCTTCACAGTTGCACACACATCAGGCCCAGTAATCTCCTACGAGGCCTTGAAGAACCTCGCATTGAACCCATCAGGGTCTGGAGCCTTTTCATCACCAATAGACCAAAGAGCAGCTCTAATCTCATCAACTGATACCGCAACACCCAATGAATCACTCGCTTTAGCAGACAGCCGAGGACCAAGGGCAAACACAGACGGAGCAGGCAACTGAACTAGCACAGCAGTCCCAAACAACCCCTGATAAAAAGCAAGGAACTCAACAACAACAACAGAAATAGCAGTAGTAGGCATACCAGTATGTCAATCACTGAAGCAATGTAGCTCTTCCGGGCATTAGCCTTCATCAGGCTATGAAAGTACCTAGTACGCCGATCACTCAAAAGAACATACCTGGCCTTTGCCTGCTGCCCAAGAAAACTAGCTTCAGCGGCAGAGAGCCGAGAAGTAGCCGCACGTGCATCTGAAGCAGCCTGAATCAATTCCGGAACGTCCGGACCATGTCTGAGATCCTCTAAAGCAACATCAAATGCAGAGATAGCCGCAATAGCACGAGAGGAGATGTAACTGAACTCAGCCTTATTCAGGCACTTCAGAGGAAACTTCAAGCTCTTGAGGAATTTGGCAAGTCTGAACTGGCAAGTGCCCTGAGGGGCAGACACCCAACCATTCGAGACCACCTCAATAAGATGCGGATGATCATCCTACATGCTAAAGAACTTGAAGTACATACGCCCACAAACCTCAGGTCGCCGGAGAGTAACAACACAAGGCTTGTGATCCGAAAGGATACCAACATCCGGGTAATCAATCCTAACATAATGCTCAGCAGAAAACCAACCAGGATGAACCAGAACTCTGTCAAGCTTGCTCCAGACAGTCCCATTGGTCCAGGTATAGAGCGAAGCACTAAACGTAGGAGCATTTGTCAGACCATGTCGCCTACAAGCATCAATCATATCTCTGCACTCAGGCATACGAACAACCTCACCATGAAATCGCTCGTTCGCATTCATGACACAGTTGAAATCCCCCATAAGCAGCCAAGGGACATCATGTGCCGCAAACAGCTAATCAACATAACCCCATAGTGGCCGCCTAACAACAACAGAATGAAGACCATACACAAAGCAAATACCATATCTAACACCAGAAGTCCTGCAAGTAACAAGACACCCAATGTGCTGCGTAGACATAGTCAGAATCTCTAAATCAACGTAGCTAGGATCCCAAACAACAAGAATACGACCGCGCTGGTCTAAGTGAAAGTTCGTAGTGAACTCCCAACCAGGAACCATACGCCTAACTAGAGCAGTAATGTCACCTCTACCATACTTAGTCTCAAAAAGACCACATATCTTAGACAGGAATTTCCGAATTACCTCCTTCACACCATTTTGTTTCCGGGCTTGGCCAAGCCCGCGCACATTCCAAGCTAAGGCATTTATAAGGAAACCTCATGTCGGACGCTGCTAGGACGTCTAAGATTCCTCTTCCCGTTGCCGACAGACGTAGTAGAAGTCAGATCAATATCTAACAATATCGACTCTCTCAAAGCCATAGAAGCCACCTTATGAGGACTAGAAGGTGGTGGAATGTTTGCAGAGTGCTCAACTGCCAAGGTCGTAGGTGCCGATGTATCATTGACGGACTCAAGTCTACGACTCTCCTACCCTGATACAGACAGTCCACACGCCTCCGTAGCAGTCACATTCCCCACATGAAGGTCCTCCCCAGGTGGCAGACCGACTTGATCATCAACATCAGCAAAAGTTTATGCCTCAGTAGTAGGGGCCAAATCACCCACTGTCGCCACTAGGACTGGGAACTTTCGGTTCCTGGTAATTATTTAGCCTACCCGCATGGTAAAAAAAAATTTAATCGGGTTCGGTTCCTGTGAATTTTATCAAGGAACCGACATTACCCGAACCCGCAATTTAATCGGTTCCTGAAGTCGGTTCCTCGATTCCTAATATTTTACATATTTGTCTTATTTTGGTTCCAAAAGTCGGATTCGGTTCCTAATGTTGGGTTCGGTTCCTAAAGTGTGTTTCAAGTAACTAATTTTCAAGCAATTCAACCACAACTCCAATGAAACAAGTAAAGCAAAAATCCATAAACAAAATAAAACAACATGACAATAATTCAGTAACGCTTCAAACACAGTTACACACTAAAATTCAGTAACGCTTCAAACATGACAAAAATGTGCTGCGTTTCTGCAATACACACTAAAATTCAGTAATACACACTAAAAGGATGAAATGCTCCCAATTTCACAAGGATAGATGTGATGTAGTTAACACTTCAAACATGACAAAAATGTGCTGCAGTTAACGCTTCAAACATGACTAAAATGGCTCTGCGTTTCTGCATTGAATAGAATAGATGTGTTGCAGAGCTAAAAGGATGAAATCCTTACTCTGAACTCAGCAAAGTTAAGCAATTGAGGAGAACGTCAATGGAGAAAAAGTCAGCTGTTCCCAAATCAACCCTGTCAACAAATGACGAATTAAGTAAATAACAACAACAACAACAACAGAGTTTTAAACAGCAGAGTTTTAAACACCTACAAATTCCATTTCAGAGTATCAAAGTCAGAGTAGCAGTCATTCAAATGAAGTTAGTGAAATAATAGGTTAAGTGGAAAATGAATCAGTGTGCACTCATTTGAGAAGAAGGCCTTGAACTTCCTATGCAGAATCGCGCTTGCTCCCACAAACTAGTCATTCCCAAACCTTGACAGATAACATATTTTCTCATTCTACGTTTTTTTAATTACCTGAAATAAGCGACACAAAATCAAGCAAGAAAGGGGCTTACCATAGTCATAAACTTCAGGATACGGAAGCACTTGAAATCATTGTCAAAATATGACTAACCACTGTCCCCATAAATTACTGCAAAATCCATCTAAATTCAAATCAAGGATTCACAGGAGCACTGAAAGAAAGAGAGTAGAGATAGGTAAAGTGAAAGTAGATTAATAGTTGCCATGCGCTCATAAAAGAGGGAATCCAATTCATGAGTCAGTCAAGAAGGCAAAAGTCCTCGGATCTGCAGATAGAAGTCGAAGGGGATGAAAAGCTATACAAATCCTAACCATCGTACAGTCCAATTCAATCTCGCTTTTTTAATTCCAAAAACTACAACAAACATAGATTTCCCCCGAGCAAGACACAACATCATCGACGAGAAAGCATCAACTTCTACCAGATAAATCAAACTGCAAAGGGAGATCAGAAATACAACCGCAACCGAAAACCATTGATCAAAAAGAATATAGTATCAAAATATATGCCAGATGATGAGATATATGACATACGATCAAATCAGCGAACTATATGAACATGCACAGAAGGTCGATGATGAAGGAAGCTGCAATCAAGCATCAATGGCGATAAAAGTAGTAGATATGACACTGAAACAACACAACGGAACAAAAGAACCCAAATCGCGGAGAGTCTAAATTAATTTTTTCTACACTTGCAACCTTCTTTCATCGATGGCAATAGGGACAAATTTTTGAAGGAAGGGTGTAATATAAAATCTAACCTGCTAAGCGAAGTCCAAATTAGAGCAGATGGAACGACCGACGACGAACGGAGTACGGCCGAAGAATGGAACTGACGAACGGACGGGACGAAGAACGAACGAAGAATCTGCAGATGGAACGACCGACGACGACCGGAGTACGGACGAAGAATGGAACTGATGAAGGATGGATTCGAATTGAACGAAGAAGGGAACGAATCAACAAAGAGCGAGGTGACTAGTTCTCTGTTTGTGCGGCCGAAGAACGAAGAGAAGAAACAAACACGACTTACAAGCAGACCTATTTTTCATTTAACGTAGAACCGTAGTTCGGTTCTCGATGTTTTTTATTTTTTATTTTTTAAACCCGAACCCAAAATTTAATATAAGAACCAAACCAAAAATTAATTGTAAAAAAAACATGCCTACCCGCAAGGAACCAAACCGAAATGCATGTTTCGGTTCGGTTCTTCGGGTAGAAAGTCCCAGCCCTAGTCGCCACAACCTCAGACTGAACCTCAACTTGGACACTCGGTGAACTCTCGGTCTGAGCAACAACCTGACTCACCTCAGGCACAACATCAACACTTGTAGAAGGATCGGCAGACTCTGATGGGCGAACCAGTGTCGTAGCAGTAACAGGAGCTTTTAGAGCAGCCAGAGTAGCTCCCTTCGGTTCTTGTGCTTTCCGCTTACCCTTCATACCAACATCATACCGCTTTTCCTTGATCAGACATAACTCATCCGAATGACCAAAATGAAAACAGTCCTTGCAATACTTAGGCTCGTTTTCAATCAAGAAAGTAGCATCAATAGATTCTCCATCATTAAAATCCAAGGTTACACCTCTAGAAATAGTAGCAGCAAAGTTTACCTCAACAAGAACTCGAGCATAAGACCCCCGCAACTTGTTGTCCGTGACAGTATCAACAAACAAAGGATTCCCCACGTGCGAAGCAATCCGACTAAGAATATCACTCGTCCAAAAGTTCTTTGGTAAACCAAAGATCCGAACCCATAGAGGGATGACGTGAACTTGTCCGGAATCATCTTCAAGATGACAGGCCTGCCAAACATGAAATATGGCCCCCCAAGAAGCACCTTATCTCTATCCATCTCAGACTCAAATGAGAAGATTAACCTACCTTCCTCAACCTTATACTTAGCCTTAACACCCCAGCTACGCATCAATTCAATCAACATCTGATGACCAGGATTATAGCCCACATACTGACCAAGTAATGACCATCCCCAAACTCTCTCAATAAGCAAACCATCGGAAACACGAATAGCAACATGATCCGAAGTAGAGGGACAAAAGTGAGCTTACCTCCCAAACCGGAATTCATGAAGGTCTTCTTCGATTTCTGGGCCCATGCATTCGGGACATCACAAACCGGGACAGGCCTCGAGGCCCCAGCAGGCACATATGGCACACCCAAAGGCGAAGTAGGTGTCGTACCATCAGCAGGCCGAGGCAAACTACCATCCGACCGGGCATGCGGCAGTAGATCAGAACCCGAAACAACCGTAACATCATGTAACCCTAGAAGGTCACCTACAGTAAGTGCCGCCGGAAGAATAACCGAACTCGCCAGACCGGAAGGCACCTTCTCAGCATCATCAGCACGAGTGACGACCACAGCAACATTTTCCATCGTATTAGGAAGCGGAGGGAAGTTGTTCGAATAAACCTCATTGTCGGATAGCTCATCCGAAGCATTAGCCACACAAAGACCCGCCTGGTCCTCAACCTCATCTGAAGCCCTAAATTTCGACGACGAAGACGCCACCGCAGCAGCCAAAACCGATGCTGGAAGCACCAAAGGTTTGGACTTTGACGTCGGAATTTCCCTCAAACCTGATTTCGAACCCGGAGAGACCGACTTAGAACCATTCTGCTTGTTCTTCCCTATGTTACGTAGCAGCCACGCAACCACAACAAATACGGCAAGTAGGGTTCAAGAGACCCCCCCCCCCGCCTCAGCGAATACACCGGACCGCACGGAAAACCCCAGGCGAATGCCGCCCTCCCGGTACAGCGACAACGCCGAATCTATTGCCCGTACTTTTGATGTCGATCTCGAGAGGAAACCGACGGAGGAGGGTCAACGGACTATAACCTGGAGAATCGATGGCGGAGGCACCAAAACGCTGCCAAGAGGAGAGCGCAGCCGATAATGAACAAAGCCAAGAGGAGATCGCAGCCGATACCGAACAGAGCGAACAAAACCGGACGGAGTAACGTGAAGATGAGCGCAGCAGAGGGAACCAAACCAAACGGAGTTTCGAGAGGAGACTACCGCCAGGAAGGACGACGCGACCAGGAGGAGAGAGCCGACGAAAAACGATCGGAGCAACAAGTTGTTGGACCTGCAAACGCTGTCGAGAGTCGCCTAGGGCAGCGACGACATGTTTTTTTTTTAACTAGAGGGCGAAGAGAGAGAGCTATCTTGAGAAAAGTGTATTGTAACTAGAAGTTTTGGAAAATATTAATGAAATTTTTACCATTTGACAAAAAAAAATTATACTAAAATAATTTAGTAAAAAATATGTTCCTTTACATGCTTGAGATTTTCTAAATGAATAATTATAAATTTACTAAAAGAGTATATTGATTGACATCTCTTTTTTTTTCCAGCATATATTAGTTGATATAGGTCAGGATTACCGGAGACTCAGAAGTTGAAACTTTCGGGAAAAAAAAAGGGAAACAATTTTTAAAAATGTGGCTGCTGGGATTCGAGCCCAGGTCTCCACGGCCACAACGTGGAATTCTCACCACTAAACTACAGCCACTTTTGTGTTCTAACACCCAAGCAAAAAGTTTATAACATTATTAACCCGAATTAGGCTCGCATTTCCGACTTGCCCCGTAGTGAAGGATGACGCTTTACAAGTCAAATGACCTCATCCGTTAAATTAATTTAGTGAATCTTATCTTATCTTATCAATTGTAATATTATATACATCAAAATTCATATTTTTCACTCCTTGCGTCATCATAATGAATGTGATCTTACTAAGTCAAAAGATAAACAAATTTGATGATTTTCTCCCGCGCAAAAGTAAAAAAGTTCTCTTAATTTTAAATTCCAAATTACTTATTTTGCTGTAATAGTAGAAGCTACGACTATATTTTAAGTTTACTAATTTAAGATTTGTGTCATATATGAATAATTGTTGTATAAATTGATTTAATGAATGTATACACAAGTAAATGTATACACAAGTAATTTTCGTATAAATTAACTTAATTATTGTATTTTAAATGAATACTTCATCGGGATATAAATATATGTCATTTTAGACCAATTTTGTTGGATACAAATACATGTCATTTTAGTATTTTACCAACTTTTTCATTATTTTATCACATTTACCCCTATGATTATTATATTAAAGTTACTTTATTTCTGTATACATTGCTTATTTGTTTTTTATATTTCCACTAACACTTCAATAAAGTTATTTATGTAAAGAAAATTCTACCATAATTTGTGTGAATTTTTATCTACTGACAACTGACAAGTATTTGTATCTAGAGTGAATATTTAACATGTTAATAAAGATAAATAAACTCGATAAACGTGACTTGTGATGCCCGGGTAATTGTTGTATAAATTTACTTAGTAACTGTATTTTGTACAAATATTTAGCATGTTAATAATATTGATAAACTCGACAAATGTAATAGTATGTAACAAAATCAAATGTCAAATATATCTGAATTAAAAAAAACACAACTCTAGGTTACATATCGCCATTGCATCTCTATACAACTGTGTCATGTTCCTTTTACCCCCGTAAAGGATGATGCCAAATGAACACTCTTTCCGGAGGATGATCCATCAATATTTTCTTTCTGAACAATTTCAACATTACCCCTAAAGTTTTATGACACGAATTTCTTCCGATTAAGCCAAAGGTAATATGATGTAATATGATTGTTTATGGTGTATAATCAAATTATGAGTAATATAAATTTTAAATTCCAAAATATTTCTTTTGCTGTAATAGTAGAAGCTATATGGCTATATCTTGTGTTTGGTATTAAGTTTATTTACTCGTCGTGGTATCGTTGATCCGCACAAAGAATATTACCTTGTTAATTAAACTAGAACTAGGTGTTCCTCTTTTGCACGGACTGAAGGTTAATCCTTATTATCCTTTATAACTACTTAAAGTTTTTATTATTAATGTATTTCTGTATACATTGTTTGTACATTATTTCTAATGAACGATATGTTTCTTCGTAAGCTCGTTTTAAATTTTATTTGGCTTAGTCGTTGTATAGTACTTTTGATTGTTTGGAATGTTTATAATGCCGGAATAAAAATCGCTTACATATTCATCATGATAATTAAGGTTCGTCGGTGTAACTCCATAGTAAAGGCTTCCAACGTAACTTCATATTAAAGTCGCATACATATCATTGTTCATGTTCGACCCGTTTTCCATCTAGGGTGGGTTGGCCCAACCCCTTTAGGCTATAAAACCTTGTCCAAATTCGTTTCAATGGTCGTGCGTCCTCTGTAGTTATACTTTATCCCAATTATGAATCATTTAATGTTTTGACCCTTCCAACTTTTAAGTATATAGAAGATAGCACTCAATCGTCACGCTAGGTGTTGGCCCTCATCGTCACTTCTTCTGCCACCGCGCTCGATCGCTGTTGTCATCTTCTGTTATCATCATCACGGTCAAGGTTCATCTCTTCTCTAGGTTACTTGATGAAGAACCCGGTCTTTAGCTTTCCATATTTTCCCATTGCTAGCCATCACGTGATCACTTGAGCGTCTTTCTTCACATTCCAATCGTCTTCTATCCACCGCGTTAGACCTCCTCCGTGTTGGAGATGGGACCTTATTGTCACTCCTGTCACCATTCTCAATCTTTTTTTTTGACTTCCATCACCATAATGGCTAAAGCTCGGCACCTTGAGCTTGTGTGGACGACAGTTTCAGCTTACAACATCCACAACATTTGGCCCGTCGATCATGCTCACCACGTTGTTGACTGCTGAAAATGTGAGCGTGGTGTTTCTCTTTGTCATCTATCTACAAACATACCAACCTCGTCCATGCCTGTTGGCGGGTCAATTATCGCGTTCCAAATCTTGCAACGAACAATTACCGTCATCATCGCAGTCAAGGTGTAACATGACATCAACCGTAATTGTAGCTACCGCATACCCATCGCGATCATCGCTTCATCTTATTCTAAAATACATTATGCTCAACCGTGTTTTCCAGATGTAAGTACTGATCCCTTCCTCTTTCTTCCTTGCCCCAGGTCATCATCTTGGCATTATACTTGTTATTCAACGTGGTCTTCATAAGGAAATTCATCATTTCACTTCTGAGCAACCACACCCTCCACACCCCCGCCTTCAAACATGCTTGATATCCTTTGCTTTGCACGAAAGTACGTTGTACACATCACATCGGGAAAAATCTAGTACGTTAATGTTCATAACAGCGTAGATGTCGCACACTTGAACCTTTTGTGAAGAACGCTCTCATTCTCCACATAAACCGGTTCATTCTTCACATTTAGCGCGCTCATGCTTCATCAACCATCGAGCTTTGATAGTTTTGCAGCTAGCTTCCAACCTCGCCGTCCTCAACTCTCGTCACAGCCTCGGTCAGGATCAACATTCACCACGACCATAACTTTCCCTATCGACGTGTCCGAGTGAAAATCACCAACCTCATGGATCTTCATTTGTCTCAGCTTCTATTGTGGTGAGCTTGAGCTACACCAACTGACTCCCACCTCTTTCAAGTCGTCACGCTAGAATCTTCTCGTCGTTCTAGCTTGATTATGACCACGTGTACATAACCATACAAGCTTTTTCTCTTAGATAAATCGTTACAACCACGCATCTTACTATCTCATGCATATGATGATGAAACGTCTCATTCAACTTCATGCAACAATTCAACTGAAACCAAGGCATGTACTTACGTGAAATAGCCTCTTGTTAAAACTTGCTCATTGAAAAATCAATTCAAACCATGCATCATCGCATTCCTTCCCGTTCTTCATTTATCGCGATTGACATTCCACATTTCTCGAACTAGAAGTGAGGAGGTCCCCACGATCGGCACCAGGGAAGGTTCCCGAAAACTTGATTAGTAAAGAATGTTCGATAACCCATTCCTGCGACAGTATATGCCGAAAGTTTGGCTGTTCTATCTTTATTGAATCTATTTTGATGAATTTACAAGAATGGTTGATATATCATGTAAGGTAAGAAATGAATTACATGATGATTAATCTCAATTAGCGGGAAGCAAATGTTGAGCGGGTACCTTGCAAGTACCCATCTCCAAAACCCGATCACTGACCCTCGATCCCCGGACATGCTCTTTTCGGTCCCGGATCGAGGTCCCTTCAAATTAGAGTCTTCAACTCTATTTATATAGCGGGGAAATCTTCCATGCTAAGCAAACCCTTCTGGCTAAGTTTCATTTCTTGTCTACTGCTTGGTTGCACGAGTAACATGCTTGTATCAGCTGCCTGGTTACACGAGTAACCTATCTGTGTCACCTACCTGCATGAGCTGCTTGGATGACTATAACTCGTCACCGCTCCAATATCACACAAACATATGAATTTATCATGTGCGAGGAGGAAGACATCCGACGTTAAATATTACGACATTATAAAGACAAAGAGTTCTATTGTTAAACACAATTATTTTTCTCTTATTTTGAAAATTTAAGAAAATTTTAAAATTTTCCTTCGTGGATGTTGGGCCAGACCCAGCTACGGTAGGTATCAACAAAGCTGGATTACCCGAGTAAGCCATAAACTCCCTTGGGCCAAGGTGTAACCGCGACCAAGGTACTTAGAAGGCCTAGGAAAGCTCAAACACGAGTAACGTATGGTCAAACAATGTCATAAAGAGGGGCTTTAACGTACGGTTAAACAACGTCATAAAGAGGGGCTTTAACGTACGGTCAAACAACGTCATAAAGAGGAGTCCGCGTCTTTACAAGCTATATATATCACCCATGGGCGTGTCAGGTTCCCTCTCTCTAAGCATCATTTTCACCGTGATAAAGAGAATATCGTACGGACGAACAACTTTATTTTCTGACATTCAATAGATTCTCCCCTTTTCGGATAGGATCAAGGTAATCGGTTACAATTCCCTGTAGCCGAATTTCAATAACTCTTTCTTTAAACACCTTTTCTAATCAAATCCTCTTTAATCCCTCACGGATTATCACTGACTTAAGCATTAGAGAGTCAAATCTGGGGTACAATCTCCCCGAGCTCGGCTTTGTAGGTTTGGAGGCCAGATCCACTATTCTATCCGAAGATCCATTACACCATATACTGAAGGAGTCCCGCATCTCGAGATCTACCCGTTAATATTGCCTTAGCTTCGCTACCATAGGTATTTCATACCCGATCGTGCTAAGGTATTAACATTGGTGCCGTTTGTGGGAACTTTCTCACGAAACTAAGATCAAAATTGGAAAGAATCATGGTGGTCTTCTTAAGTGAAATCACATATGGTAACGAGGATCCGAGGCACAACAATTGGAATCCACCACACAATCTGGCGACGGACACCAGCGCAAACGCACCACCCCGCGTGACACCTCATGCACCACCACATGCTCCTCCACACGTGCCACTACACTCGCCTCCACATACCTAGGAACGTCTAGCACCAGCACGCTTGGTGATGGAGAGTGGCTCCCGACCGAGGAGGTGGAGGCCTTCAAAGCATGGAAAAACGCACAGAGGAAAGGAAAGGCCCCGATGGTGCCCAAGGATCCTCCCATACCGACTAGAGTGAGTCCTTCGAGGACGTAGAGGACGAGACAAGAGGTCCCTCAAAGGAACCACGAGCCAACTCCACAACTGGAGAGCGAATACGAAGCCTACGAGGCCTCGTGGCAATCGAGTACATAAGCGGCGGAGGTAGACCCCGACTACGTTCCCCGCGCTCCAGGAAGTGAGACCCCATATCCTACCCGGTGCTCACCCTACCCGTCGAGACATCATATGAACGAGGCCCCTCCAGCCTATCCGTCAAGGCACCCACATCACATACCCGAGGTCCCACCTGTCTACGGAACGAGGCCTCCCTATCATATGCCCGATCCGCAATCCCGATACTCATACTCCCCTCATCCGCATACCAATCCATATCAAGCCCCGAGTTCATTCTACCCAGCGCCGCCCACTTACACCCTGTATGGTATGACGACGTTTGTCGACCACATAATCAACGCCATCACTTACAAAGAATTTAAGTACCCCTAGCTCAAGGATTACACAGGAGTCGAATATCCCCGGGAGCATATAGCCTGATACCGCTATGCCATGATAGCGAGTGGAGCTTCTGATGCTCTAACGTGCAAGGGTTTCCCCAACAATCTATCCGGTCCGGCCCTCACTTGGATGCTAAGCTTACCTCCCTTATGCATTAACTATTTCACTGATCTTGAGGCTCGTTTCCTCCAACATTTCAACTCCCAACAGAAGTGCACAATCTCCATTCAAACTGCCATGAACATTTGACAACGAGCAGGTGAATCGCTCGATGCTTTCCTTAAGTGTTTTTCGGCGCACGTCATACATACCCAAGATTTTAGCGACGACAAGGCAAAAATGGCACTCCTATCCGGGCTTCGTGATCATTCTCCCTTCAAGAATTACCTCGGGCGCAAGCAATGAATCACCTACGAGTATAAATTAGAGCGCTCCCATGAGTTCATTTCCTCTGAGGAGCTGAATGGCATCATCAACAACCCAACAACCAACGATAATGAAAAAAGATGAGATGACAAGGGGTGGAATAAGAGCAAGCAGAATGGCAAGGGACACCGAATCTGCTCTACCTGCTACAAGAACTCAAAGGTCGATCAACCATCATCGATGCAACCATGATTCCCTCAGCATGTAATGGTTAATGAGCAGAGGGACAAGTACCGACAACCCCACCTGCCCAGAGAACAACCCCAACAATCTGGAGATTTCCAACAGTGCTCGAAGCACCCCAATGGCAAATACGACGCTCGGGATTGCAAGGTCATGAGGCGAGAGAGAGAACAAGAGGGTAAGGGGTTGACCACCAATAAGAAAGGCCAAGGAAACCAGCGCCGAAACCAATCCCCCACCAATAACTGAGACCTCGACCAAGAATTTCCGGCTTCAGACGGCTACGTCGGCACCATTGCAGAGAGGCATGTGGATTCCTCTCCAAGCCAATACGAGATGCGACAAATACGAAACGCCACCCCACCACCTGGATCCCCTGTGCTTTCCGTCAACACCATAGTACGACGACCATACCAACTCACCTTCCACCACCACGAGGTGAACGACTGGGCCAAAACTGCCTTGGACCCGTTGGTCGTACATGTGCAACTGGGTAGCAATATGGTCAAGCGCGTCCTAGTCGACTATAACAGCTCATCAGACATTTTATATTGGGACGCGTTTCAAAAGCTCGGCTTTGAGCAGACCAACCTACGCCCTACCAGTGCACTTTAGTCGGTTTTGGTGGTGAGCGTGTTAAGGTTTTAGGAGTCATAACTCTAGAGATGATGCTCGGTTAGGAAGAAGGTCTAAAACGCAAGGAATCCATCGACTCCATAGTCGTGCCCATTACTTCCTCCTACAATTCTCTCCTAGGACAAGCGTCTTTATTCATGTTTGAAGCAGTCATATCAATATGCATTTTCTGCCTTAAGTTCCCAGTTTCCGGAAAAGAATGTACATTCCACGACAATGTTACCGAGAGCAAGACATGCTATGTCTCATCAGAACGGGGAGTCCAACAAGCCGTAATGGCTAACCAACTCTTATTCTTGGGAAATATTTCCCCCGAAGAAGTAACACCAAAAGCGGGCCTTCCTCAATTTTTTTAAAGAGGAGGTCGTTTTATTTGAAAATCCAGAGGAGCGACTATATGTCGGTGGTTGGCTTGCCCCAGACGTCGATGAAGCCATCAAAGCCTTGTTAAGGAACTCCCGAGATATCTTTGCATGGACTCCAAAGGACTTAAAAGGCATTACCCCCCGGGTCATGACGCATTCTTTAGCCATTGCCCCTGGTGTCAAGCCAAAAAGACAATGCAGGCGTAAGCAGGCTGGTGAGAAGAACAAGGCAGCTGGTGACGAGTTAGCCAAGCTACTCAAGGCCGGGTTTGTAGAGCCTGTCCAGTACCCAACGTGGTCATGGTGCCCAAACCAAACAAGAAGTGGCAGATGTGCATCGACTTCACAGATCTTAACAAGGCTTGCCCGAAAGACAACTACCCGTTACCCGCTATTGACCAGCTAGTCGACTCTATAGCCGGGCATGAAACGTTGAGCTTCCTCGATGCGTATTCCGGCTACAACCAAATACTAATGAACCCGACCGATGCCAAGCACACTGCTTTCATCACCGACAAGGGGACCTTTTGTTACAAGGTCATGCCATTCGGGCTATAAAATGCGGGGCCACATTCCAGAGATTAGTGGACCTCATATTCTGCGCCCAGCTAGGAAAGACTGTAGAAGCTTACGTCGACGATATAGTCTTAAAAGCAAGCGACAGTCTAATCATGTAGCCGATCTAGCAGATGTGTTCAGCTCTCTCCTGAAGTACGACATGTGCCTCAACCTGGACAAATGTGTGTTTGGTGTGACCGAATGAAAATTTGTGGGTTTCATGATCAGTGTCAAAGGCATAGACGTAAACCCGGATAAAGTAAAAGCGATGATTGACGCCTCTCCACCACGTAGCATAAATGAGATGCAACGGCTATTGGATTGGGTGAACTATCTAAGTCGTTTCTATGCAAGACTAGTTGAGCGCAACTTGCCATTCTTTGACGTCCTCTGCATCTCAAAAGGTTTTACATTGACTCCAGAATGCTCCACCGCGTTCGAAAAGTTGAAGAGGCATATGGCCACGCTACCAATCCTAGTTGAGCATGTAGACGGCGAGGAGTTACAACACTATCTAGCCGCAAGCACCAGGGTTGTCAGCATCGTACTCGTTCGAGAAGAGAATATACCAGTCTAATTCACCAACAAGGCATTGACACCCACAGAAGCAAGGTACCCCCAGTGGATAAAATTGCATACGCCTTAGTATAGAAACAAGAAGGCTCATACCATACTTTCACGCACATCTCGTACAAGCGCATGCGAACGGCTAGAGTGCTTATGTGACTCCAAGGTAGTGGTACACCGGGTCCAATGCGCCTATGAGGCCAAGACGGGTACCCTCCCAAAATACCACAGCCGTGTCATGGACTTTATTCCCTTGTTCAAGCACTTTCTCATCAGAGCCATACCTCGGGAACATAACAAACATGCAAACAGACTAGCAAAGATGGACTCTCAAGTCAAGCCATCCAACTTACTGCCCGAGCAGAACAAGGACAAGGTGTGGGTCCAAACAAGGGGAGAAAGATCCATAGTAAAGCCATCGACAACGCTCATATTCGGTACACCACCTAATGTTTGGTGTAACCCCATCCTCAACTACTTGGGCGGGAACATCCCTGCCGATGCCAAGGAAAGAAGGAGAATAGAGGTTCAATCGACTAGGTTCTACATAAACAAAGGTCAGCTTTACAAGAACAACTTCTTGCGTAGAGAACTCCGGTACCTCTCCGAGGAAGAGGGCAAAGCGATGCTAATCGAATTACATTCCGGCCTGTGCGACACGCACGCTGGTTGGCGAGCCCTGGTACAAAAAGTAGTCCGGTATGGACATTTCTGGCTCACAATACGCGCCGACGCACAAGAGATTGCGAAAACATGCAAGCGGTGCCAATTCCATGCACCAACTTCTCACCAGCCCGATGTAGAATGACAAATAATAAGCGGGACATGCCCATTTGCCATGTGGAGACTAGACCTCCTGGGGCCTTTTCCCAAAGCACCAGAACAACTCGAGTACATAATAGTGGCCATTGACTATTTTAAGAACTGGATAGAGGCAGTATCCTTGACAAACACGACCGTGCAAACTGTAAATAAGTTTATATGGCAAAATATCATCTGCCGGTTTGGCTTGCCACAACAAATTGAAACCAACAGAGGCCCACAGTTCAACACCCAAAATTTGACATCCTGGTGCGACGACCTTGACATTAAACTCACCTTCACATTTGTTGCTCACCTGCGTTGCAACAGACAAGTCAAATCCGCAAACAAGGGCATCATCAAGGACTTAAAGAAGTGTCTACAAGGTGCCAAAGGGAGTTGGGCTGAGATAATACCCCTCATATTATGGGCGAATAGAACAGCACCACAAGGTCCCTTTTCTGCCTCGCTTACGGTGTCGAAGTCGTAGTCCCTGTAGAAAACCTATTCCCGAATGACAGGATCCTTCAGTACGAAGAAAAAATAAATGTCAAGCAACTCGCCCTGGAGATTGACTACGCGAGGAGATGAGGGAGCATGCATCCATACGAGCAGCTAATCAGAAAGCAACTATAGCCAAGCACTACAACAAGCACATACAACCAAGGGGCTTCCAAAAGGCGACCTTGTACTCAGACGTGCAAAAGGCGAAAAGCTGGACCCGTGTTGGGAAGGACCATACATAGTCGATGCAGAGGTCGCCCCGGGAGCCTAAAGGCTCATCGACCACAATGGCAATCACGTCCACAACACGTGGAGCGTGATGCGCCTACGCCGTTATTATCCTTAAACGTGCTCGCCACAGGCGAGAGCCAAGTGCCCACAGCTCTTGGACAATAAAAAAACCGGTTCGGCTATCATGCGAATCGTTTGAGTTTTTTCGGCTACAAATAACCCCGGCCAGTGTCCGCCCTGTAAGCACCGAAAGCGCCTATTCGTCCATCCGCTGGACGAACACACAAGCACCGCCAGGGACTTACCCGTAAGTGCATACAAACAACGCCTCTCCGTCCAGCCATCGGACGAGTACATAGGCACTACCAGGGGCTTTCCCATAAGAGAACACAAAGCCGGCTTCGCATCACATGCAAGCTGCAAGAGTGGATGCCTTCCCTTCACAAACCTTCCCTTCACAAACAGCTCTACGACAAAGTCGAGGAAAACTGACAGTACAAATCAACACGTGCTAACACTTAGCCGAGAAATGCGCGAGGACTACCATTCCAACTAGGCTAAAATGACCAGTTCATTAATCAAGTTGTTTTTCAGATTTTTTGATTATGTCTACATTCAACGTACGACTACGATTAGTCGATTGTAGAACATCATTACGACCATTTTTATCATATGAATGATTCGGTTTTTGGTTAAGTTATAAATATGTTTCGAACACTCCTAACCTAAGAAACTACAACTTAAAGCGAGCACAAACATATTAAGAAAAGATATGCATAAGGTAAAAACGTTAATTACAACCGCCTAGGCGGGGCAAAACTTGTTCCAAGTACTTAACTATATTTTTACAAAAACCGGTCAGAGGTATAGTTTCAAAACATCCTCAAAATATAAAGAAAAGAAAGGAGCCAAGATGTTTTTTCTTCACATCCTCGAAGATCAAGGCGGCTCGGTAGCGGTTGTAGTAAGTAATCCAACTCTGCATACGACTACTACTGACAAACTGAGCCGTCGCCGCATCTTTGGCATCATGCGCTGCCCGAGCAACAACCCCCTCCATCGCGCCCTAGGCGGCAATTCTAGCCTCCTTGGCTTTCTCCCTATCCGCATCAATGGCGACCTGGGCTGCCTCCGAATCAGCTAGTTGTACCTTCAGCCCATCGTTCAACTTTTCAGCTCTTTTGTAGCCTCAACAACCCAGAGCTCACAGTGCTTGACCTCCAGGCCCAGCTTGCGCTCGGCCTTGGCAAGACGACCAAAGAGACTCTCCTTCTCTTGAAGAAGCTTGGCCGCCTCTACCATCGCCATGTCATAGTCGGATTTTTGGCGGGCCATTTGGCTACTGGTCTCCTCGCGTTCGGCCATGAGGGAGGCGTTAGCCTCTTTCAGCTCTTTCTTGAGGGTCGCCTGAGACGAAGCCTGAACAACAAGAAATTGGCTGATGCGCGCAACCTACAAGCATAAAAATGAATTAAGCTACACAGTAAAAAAGACACGGATAGCTAAACGATTAATGACACTCACCGACAAGGCGAGGGACCGAAAAGAGATGAGCTCTAACACGTCCTCCTTGAGCATTTGAGGAATCGGCTACGACAACCAATTCGGCTCGAGGACAACATCGACAGTAGTAGAAGTCAGTTTTCCTCAGGACGCGTTCGGGAGAAGGAGGGGACTTGGCTCGAGAGGCAGACCCTTCACCCCTCTTGTATTAAGACTTACACCTAATCTCATCAACAATATAGGCTGCCACTCCCCCGATCGCCACCTCCTGCATGGGTAGCAGAACATCGACCTCAACCACTGGGCCCTGCTTCCCCCGGATTGCGGTGCAGATCGACCCTGGTGATGCAAAGGAGTGTCGTCCTCCATCTCCTCGTCGTCACTCCCAACGAGGTTGATGACGAGCCCTGGAGATGGATGAATAGAAGTAAGAGAAGCCAAAGACACAAGAGCCGGGTCATTTATCCGAAGGGATGTAGACGGCGTTCGGAGAACAGTCACATTCGGAGTACAAGCTTGGCGATCCTCGAGCCTCTCAATCTCCATTTCATAGGCGGGGTCGAGCTCCTGAATATCAGACAAGAGATCGAAGAATTGATCGCATGCAAGAAGAAAGCTTACATGTCAGGGTCACAAGTAAAGCAAAACATACATATACGCCTAGACCTAGACAACAAACTTACGCATGGAGGAGTGAGATAGGCTAAGACCCAAACCCTCAAGGAGTGAAGGGGTAACACCCCTCCCCGAGCATATGACCTCTTTGGATTCGGGGAGCGTGGTGAACTGCACAACCAGCCTGGCTTTGGCCGCACGGTTAAGACGGGGCGCTTTCCAAGCCGACCCCGCTCCGAAGGCCGTAGGGAGATCCCAACCTATTGGAGGCCTCACAAGCAACCACTGTTCCCTCCATTCTAGAACGTGGTCGGGATGCTTCCACTTCGTATTCATCCCAAGACGGAAGTAGTAGAGGCCCACCTCTTTGGGGACAACCTTCGATGAGTGAAGGCTCGAGAAATCGGAAAAGTTGTGTGTGATCCCCAACTCTTTACACCTGAACATGTGGGTTGCGATGCAACGCCACACGTTACGGTGTAATTGACACGGGTTAACACCGAAACACCTACAACACGCTTGGACAATAGTCGCCAACAGCAACCGAAAACCGACTTCAAGAGCTTGAACGCTTATCGGAAAGAACAGAGAGAAATCATCCGTCATAACAGAAGTCGTCACTGGTAGAGCCAGAGTAGTACCCTCATGGAAAGGGTACTTGTTGGCAACCTCCTTCAGGTTCGAGAAGGTCAACAGAGACGGTTTCTCGCTTGGAACCTTCTCCCCGATTGGCGGTGACGTTGAGCTCCGAATAGGCCTTGCGACTAGCCGTACATGGGCAGGGGTTCCTAGCACTAAAGACAAGATAAAACCTATTAGTTGACTATTCCTCCCCTATAAAGCAGATCATCGATAAACCCATCCCGCCAGCGACACAGTGGCCGCCAGTGAGGGAAACAGTCTCCAGGATCAAGAACAACCAGATAAATAAGGAGAGGAAGAGAATACCAACTTGTAGAAGGGTCCATTTGTGAGTAAGAAGGAATCGAAACAGCAACGACAACGTCGACGAAAGGTTGGTGGAAGAACACCGGTGATCTAAAGAGAGGGAAAGCGAGAGTTTTTTCTTTGTGAGGGAAATGAGCAAACGTAAGTCTGAAATCGGACCACTAACACTCTATTTATAGGCAAAAGCATCGTCCAAAGGCAACCAATCATAAACCACCACATAACGCACCACCAAGCATCAGAAGTCATGTCAGACGTCGTTCCAATGTCTGAAGTGATATGCATTTCATTTTTCGTCACATCAAAAAACGAACCAACGCTAAGGCATAACCGCTACAGTATCCACTCACTCAGATACAAGATTCAAATTCAAACCGAGACGAAGGTGGCATCTTCAAATAAATGAAAATGGCGCCAAAGATAGTCGGCAACCGACTAGCCCCATATTCTAACCGATTCCACGCAAAAACAGCCGTCTGCGATAGTCGACAGTATTCGATGGGCTACCTAGGGGATTCGGGTACGTCTATGACTAACTCGAGTATTCTTGCAATCTATTTCGACTAGACCGCGGCTTGTCAACACCCAGTATGGGTCCACCAAGTCTAGACGAACCCTTACCAAGCAAGCTTGCCAATGGCTCGAAGGGCTGGATGTTGGGCCCGACCCAGCTACGGTAGGTATCCACAAAGCCGGAGTACCCGAGTAAGCCATAAACTCCTTTGTGCCAAGGTGTAGGTGCGGTCCAAGGTGCTTAGAAGGCCTCGGAAAGCCCAAACACGAGTAACGTACAAACAACGTCATAACGAGGAGCTTTAATGTACGGTCAAACAACGTCATAAAGAGGGGCTTTAATATACTGTCAAACAACGTCATAAAGAGGGGCCCACGTCTTTACAAGCTATATATAGCACACAAGGGCTTGAAAGGTTCCCTTTCTCTGATCATCCTTTTCACCGTGATAAAGAGAATAACAACTGGACGAACAACATTATTTTCTGACATTCAATAAATTCTCCCCTTTTCGGGTAGGATCAAGGTAATCAGTTACAATTCCCCGTAGCCGAATTCCAATCACTATTTCTTTAAACACCTTTTCTAGTCAAGTCCTCTTTAAGGCCTCACGGATTATCACTGACTTAAGCATTAGAGAGTCAAATCCGGGGTACAATCTCCTCGGACTTGGCTTTGCAGGTTTGGAGACAAGATCCACCATTCTATTCTAAGATCCATTACACCATACGACATCTTGATATCTACCCGTTTAGATCGCCTTAGGTTCGCTATTAGAGGTATTTCATACCCGATTGCGATAAGATATTAACAATGAATGCCATTAACCTGTGCAAATATTCGTCGAGATCGATAATCATTGTTGATGTTTGATTGAGTGAAAACCTTAATAGCTAAAGTCTTCTATCCTTGCTTGTATACAAGAAATAGATTAAAACCTTAATAGATAAAGTCTGCTATCCTTTCTTGTATACAAGAAATAGATTCACTCAATGAGGGAACAAAGGGTTCATGATATTATGGTGCCAAGTTAAAGATGCAATTGATATTATGTATTTTATTTTGTTTTCTAAGAAGCTACAAAAAAGGAAAGAAGGAGACTCTAATGTATTGGGTCAGTAGAATTGATATGAATGCAATTGACATGAATTTTTTTATCGGCTCGATCAATACCGGTCCTGTCTTTTAAAGGTTATAAACGCTTGGACTGGGCCGGTCGAAATTGAATTATGGACCCTATTATAATTCATTTTATATAACCGCATAAAATATTAAATTTCAACCTCGTTATAAGAAGGAAAAAAAGAGTTATACAATCTTATTTAAGAAAAATAACTAAAAAGAATTTAAATTTTAATAAACTTAAACCCCTTAAATACTGAATGCCTAGCATCTATAAAGCATTATTACATCATTGTAAACACTATCACAAAATCACAATTTTGTAAATTGGAATTCACTACCATAGTTCAAGAAAATATTACAACCATAAAAATTGAAAGAGAATATAAACTAATAAAGAAGAAATTCACTCACCTCTTTTACAATAACTTGTACTCCTATTTACCATTACTAGAATAAACAATCTATGTGACCTAGGTGAATGATTGAGATAGTTAAAATATTATTAAAAATGATAGGATTAGAAGATGGTAGCAAATATTAAAGGAATAAACAAGACTAATTCATACATAAATTAAGGGTATTAATTTCATGGGCCTTACTTTTAGTAGGGAATTGGAGTTTCCACGTTTTTAGCGTACATACCTTTTTTGTTTATACAAAATAGGCCTAATTATAATTGAAGTGAATTTTAATAAACTTCAACCCCTTAAATACTAAATGACCAACATTAGTAGAGCATCATTGCATCATTGTAATACACTATCACAAAATCACAATTTTATAAACTGGAATTCGCTTTCCTAGTTTAAGAAAATATTATAATTATAAAAATTAAAAGAGAATATAAACTGATAAAGAGAAAGTTGGCTCAACTCTTTTACAACAACTTGTATTTACCACTACTATATAAAATAATTTGTCTGACCTAGGTGGATGATTATGACAATTGAAATATTATTAAAAATGATAGGAGTAGAAGATGATAACAAATATTAATATAGAAAATAAAAAAGAAAGCAAAGATAGGTATAAGGTAGATGGATTTTCAATAACTTTTTGTTTATCATTGTTTCAATGTCAAGAATGATAAATAAAAAACTTATTAATAAATTTTAATAAACAATACTAGTTTTTTTGGAAAGGAATAAACAAGAGTAGTTCATACATTTTTTTTTGAAAAAGGAAAAATTTAGGGGGGCTACAAAGATCTCTACAATAGTCGCCCTAGAGCATCCTCGCGGATGAGAGCCAGAAGCTCTGGATCTTCCCTCTAGTCCAAAGGCACATCCAACAAACCCATCTTGGCAATACGATCAGCCACCAGATTGATCTCCCGGAAAACATGCGAGAACCTAAACGCAGGGCAAGACAAATTTAACACAGATGTCATTAACAATTTGGTTAATCTCCCAGGGACAAAGTCAAATGCCATTCAACACGTTAACTAGGCATAATTTATCCCCCTCTATTTAGAAAGATTCATTTCTTTGATACATTTTGTAGCTAGTCGTAAAGCACACGCCTCAGCTTGCAGAGCCGAGAGGTTGCTTCCGCTTTCCTTTCCCATAGCAAGCACTTTACCACTGGAATCCCGAACAACAAAACCCATTTCTACCTTTCCATTCAAGTTACTGCCCCATCAAAATTAACCTTAACTCTATTCCAGCTAGGTTTGATCCAATGGATATTCTTTTTTCTCCTTCTTCTTACATGTTTTTTCACCCTCAGATCTCCTTCCACCAATTCACATCCATCTTTGTTTAGATTTTTTATATTCCTCCAATTTTGCTTAAGCTCTGAGATAAAACCTTCTAAACTCTTAATCTTCTTCCCCGGATTTGTTTCAAATAGGCACCGATTTCTAAAAATCCAAATTTCCCACCAAACAGTAGCAAGGGTAATTGCTTGTTCAGCACACAGAAGGCCAAACAAATGTTTAAGGATATTTTTCAACGGTAGGTTATCTGTTTGTAAATTTCTAATAATCTGAGGGATCGACTGGTCTTGAATTCTGACCTGATTAATGGTAAATGGGCATTTGAAGAAGAGGTGAATGACATCCTCAGAAAAGCTATGGCAGCTAACACAGTTCAGCGGAACCGCAATATGCTTCATAGCTAAATTCGTTTTAGTAGGTAACCCATCATGTGTCATTTTTCATAAAAATTCTTTACTTTAGGATACGAGTCAATTTTCCAAATCCAGGAAAAATCATCAGAGAGGTGACCTCCTGCCTTCGTCAACAATTCGTATGCCGACTTGGTATTAAAATTTTCCATTTTTGTTAGGGGACCACATAATCTTATCAGGGATATTATTGCTCGGAAGAATAATGTTAGAATTAATTTCTACACCCTCCCGGTTAAAGAATTCATTTAGTTTGCCTATATCCCACTTTTGGTCTTTAATTAAAATATTAACTTTATCATCGCTTTCCACATCTACACTTGTCCTGCTTAGTTCAACAATATTCCTCCCAATTAACCACGAGTCCTTCCACAACCGCGTAGAATCCCCATTACCCAAACACCAAACCAGGCCTTTCTTGAATTCCGGAATGAGTTTAAGGAGCTGCGACCATTGCCAAGATTTATTATTCCCTCTTCTCGTATAGTCTGAATATTGCAACCTTTTAGGTATTTTTCTTTAACTATATTCACCCATATATTCCTCGGTTCTGCCAAAATTTTCCACAGGAGCTTCATCTGGAGAGCTTTATTCATCACTTCCGCTTTCCTTATTCCAATCCCCCCTTGTTTTTAGATTTACAGATTGTATCCCATCCAATAAAAGGAGAATATTTTCCATCTTTATTCCAAAAGAAATTTCTATTTGTTCTATCGAGCTCATTGTGAGTTGATGAAAGAAGCATGAAAATTTGCATGATATAATTAGGTTTCGCCGATAGATTTGCTCTTATAAGTGTCGCTCTCCCTTCCTGAGAGAGAGAGGAGGCTTTCCACTTTGATAATTGATTTTTAGAGGAAAGAATGATGTCCTTAAATGTGTCTTTATTGACTCTCCCATTAATAATAGGGCAACCTTGATATTTTTCCAAGGGAGAAGAAATAGGGATGTTAAGGATGGATAGCTATTTTTGCCTGGTCACTAGTTTTAGCCGTAGTTTGGAAATCAGATTTATGGAAGTTCACACATTGTCCAGAAATTTCACAGAAATCATCAATGATACTCTTTAGTGTTTGGGCTGCAACTTGTTTTGCTTTTGCAAAAATTATGATATCATCCGCAAAGGAAAGAAAAGGGATAGTAATCTTATTTTTAATTATAGGGAAGCCAACATTTTTTATTTCCATTACTTTCAAATTGTAGTTTCCTAGCAAAGACTTCTGCACATAAAATAAATAAAAAGGGAGAGAGAGGATCTCCTTGTCTCAGTCTCCTACCAGGAATGAACATATCCTTAGGACCATTATTAACAAGGACTGAGAAAGACACCGTAGTAACACATTCTCTAATCCAATTTATCACTTTATTATGAAAACCAAATTTATTGAGGACCGCAAATAGGAAATCCCATTCAATTTTATCATAAGCTTTTTCCATGTCCAACTTGAGGGCCATCCAACCTTCTTTCCCTTTCCTAGATCTAAATGAGTGGAAAATCTCATGGGCAATAAGAACATTATCCTGGATAGCCCTATTAGCCACAAACGCACCTTAAAGAGGGTGGATAAGTTTTTGGAGAATTGCTTTTAGTCTACTAGTGAGAATTTTAGAAATAGCTTTATAAATGGTTGAACACAGACTTATCGATCGATAATGATTAGTGCTTGTAGGATTGTCACATTTAGGGATAAGTGTAATAAAGGTATGATTAAGTTGTCTCAATAAACGACCAGAATGGAAAAAACTTTTAATAGCTTTAGTCACAACCGGGCCAACAATATGCCAATATTTTTGATAAAAGATAGCTGACATGCCATCCGGGCCCGGAGACTTTCCTTGCCCTATGCTAAAAATGGCTTCTTTAATTTCTTGATTTGTTATTTCTTTCATCAACTCCTTATTATCACAACAATTCACCTCATTCCCAATGTAACTAAGAAAGTCCTCCATTTTAACTCCATTGATGTTCCCTTTTTGGAATCTTTTCTGGAAGTCATTTTTAACTTTCATTTCTAATATCATAGCCAATGATCACTGTACCTTCCTGAGTTCTAATTTCTCTGATAATTTTCCTATTTCTTCTGCCTGATGCAACTTTATGAAAATATTTAGAATTGGAATCAATGAGTTTAATATGTTTTACTTTTGCTCTCTGATTCCAATATTTTTTATGAAAGGAGAGAAGACTCTCTTTTTGTAATAAGCTTTTCTTGGAGAGACTCCAGCCTAGAAGACAGGCCTGGCAGAATTTCTTTTTGAACATCAATAAGTTTTTTCTCAATATCTTCGAGTTGTCTAAAAATGTTTCCAAAGGTTGTCTTATTCCACTTTTTTGCAGCAACTTTGACCATAGTAGTTTTCTTGACCAACTTGAACATAAGCGAACCCGGCACATCACATCTCCATGCTTGTTTAACTAGATTCTCAAAATTCTTTCTCTCTGTCCAGATATTTTCAAATTTGAAAGGTTGAGCCTTATTTGAAATATTGTTCATAAGCGTAGTTGTAATCAGGTAGTGATCAGAAGATGAAAAAGCAAAATTATGAGTGGAGATGTCAGGAAACCACTGCAAGAACTCAGATTGTACTAGAGTACGATCTAACTTTTCATATAAGTTTGATATTTTAGTCTTGCTTTTCCTCCATGTAAATCTATTCCCTGAACACGGGATTTCCGAAAGTTCGCAATTGTTCTTAAAGTTATTCATTCTATCAAATCTAGAATTTGTCGGAGCGGCACCCCCAATTTCTCATCCGGAGATGAGATTTCATTGAAATCCCCCATCACCAGACAAGGAATAGGACAAGATTTAATGAAATTAGTGATTTCCATCCAGAAGTCATTTTTACCAGCCACGCCAGGCGGACCATAGGCAAAAATAAGCATCACGATAATATCTAGACTAAAAATTTTGTATTTAATCGCCACAAATCTATTAGACGAGAAAGCAATCTCACAAAATTCATCCGTCATTTGATAACATTTCCAGAGAAGACAGATTCCCTCAGCCAAACCAGAAGACGGAATAACATGACAATTGTCAAACCCGACTTTATGCCAAACATTTTTAGAAGGCCCAGTCTCCCATTTAGTTTCAAGTAAAGCAAGCATTTTAATTCTATTAATTTTACAGAGAGCCTCAATTTCAGTCCAGAGATTCTTCCTACCAATACCTCGACAATTCCATAGGCCGATATTCATTTAATAACCCAATTAAAGCGATTTCTGCCTTTGTTATCTATATAGTTCTTAACAAATTTCTTATTCCTCTTTAAATAGACTTGCTTGTTCATCTTATTCCGAAATTTTAGTGATAAAATTCAGGTTATAAAACCAAAAAGGAATCACAAACCAGAAAATTGAATTAGAGCTCCCCTTACTAAAATTATAGCTTGAAAATTTCCAATTGATAGTATTAATTAGACCTCTTCTTCCAAAGGTGTAAACTTCAGTCTTCCACTTACTCAAATTGGTCCCAACGCCACAGACATAATCCAAAGTGACCGCAGCCACAAGGTTCTCCCTAGCTTCATGAATTAATTCTGTCATCCTTTTTCTAATTGGATCAGGAGAAGGATTGAACCCAACAACTAGTCCAGAGACAAAACACAACTCATTTTCACTCTTTTTCCAAGTCCATAAATCAGGGAATTCTGACCACCACTGTTTAAAGAGGAACAAATCCTCCTTCCATATCAAACATAACATCCACTTACAACAAAACATTCCACACATCCAAGCAAAAACACTTAACTTACAAGATCGATTAGTCCTAGAATTCATTTTAGAAGAGTACTTGCTAAAGATAATACCATCGCAAAGAGTTTCCAACACAAGACAGAAGAAAAACAGAGTAAAGGAGTGAAGCCACACCCTAAACTCTACCAAAAAGCGAATTCTGTGACTAACCATAAAACCAGTTAAATTTACACCTTGTTCTTCTTACGCTCCATTGAGACAGACAAAGCCGTATCTTCGGTTCCTTCAATGAATTTCCTTTTGCTAGAGGTTGACTTAGAAACCATTTCTTTATCCACATCAAGCTTACCAAGTTTCATCACCACAAACACAGAAGAATTGATTGAGTTTTCAGCAGAGATAAATGCCTCCTCCATGTTCTTAACCGGACTGAATTTTCCAACTTGTTCATGGTTGATAAAATCATCTAAGTCTTTCTCAGTAAAATCTGGGTTACTGCAGATCAGCAGCGGTTCCTTGGCACCATCATGGTCCAGATCATCATTGGAGAAGTGTTGGTCAGCCTCGATCCATTCACCCATCAGTAAATCATCATATTCCTCGTCTTCAAATGGAATGTCCTCTAGAACTTCAATATACTCAGATTCAGCACGCGCACATAGTTCATGGGTGATATATTCATCAAGGTCTATGTGGGCTGGAGGGTTTACAGCATTACCACCATATTCCCCTGAGACAGACCACAGAAATCCATCAAATTAGTCCAGATATACAAAAATTGGTAATAAGGGTAGTTAGTTGTTAGACCAGGAAAGAGCAAACAGAGCCAACCATTTCTCTCATAATTCACAGCTTTCACTTCCACATTTTTGATTGATCAACAAACCCACGTTGTCAACAATAACAGAGGAGGACGGGCCTGCACACAGTTTAAAATGAGACACAATGTTTATATAATTCCCAATTTTCCTTTGTTCATCCCCAATAGGTCTAGGATAGAACTTAAACCACCAATAACTAAGTTTAATCCAAGCATAAAACACAGGATACTCAAGCTTGTCAAAAGCAAACCAAACTAGAGTAACACAATTCCATATAACAAATATTCCATTAAGAATTTGTTCAACAGGGACTAAACAAACAAAATACCAAGGAAGTGGAACAATCAAACCTTTGCTAGTACCCATGTCTTTCTCTTTAAGCTGCTCCTTTTCCTTATCAAAGTTGAAATCATCTGTAAGATCAAAGATTTGTACAAGAAACCAGAGATAATTAATAGGGATTCCATAAACAATCTTTAAAAAAGAACAACTCCAGCTTAGAAAGGCCATACCAGCAACATCCACAAGAGTTGGAGCATCAACATAATTTTCTTCATTAAAGCAAAACTGATTGATTTCATCCGAGTCTTCCGATTCATAAATAATATTGACACCACCCTTCCCGGACAGATAATTATTACTACTTGGATATGGGAATTGATTATTAGAACCAATGATCTTGTTGTTTTTGCCCACAGTGTTCCATCCCCCAGCCAAAGAAGACTCAGAATGCTCCTCCAGATTACTCGCAGCCAAACCCGAAGGTTTTTTGATAGTCAGATTAATAGTAGGAGTAGCCGCATTTTTATTTGGACAATCCTTGTACACATGAGAAATTTTTCCACAGGCACCACAACCCGCAGAAAAATCATCAAACCACAAAGAATAGCGGATTTGATTAAAGTGTTCATCTGGAACAATGATACTCTTTTCAAACGTTTTTTCAATATCCGTATGAATACAGAATCTGGTAAACATGTTCCAGCGTTCACTATTATGAGTTGGGTCCATTTTTAGAAAGGAACCAATATGGCAACCCTCAATGATAGTCTCCAAAGCCTCAACGTTAGCAAACTCCTCAAGGAGGTAATGCAAAAGAGCCCACAGATCCAACTTCGAAATAGACTCCGAAATTGGATCAAATCCAGGATACCATTGTTTAAGGAGCAATAGCTGACTAAAAAAATGGTAGGGTCTATTTTTCCAAACAATATCAAAGTCAGCCTGATTTGAGAAGCACACCTCAAACCATCCCTTCTTCAATATAGAGAAAATCATGGTTCCCTTAATCGGTTTCCGTTCCATTCTTATTTTAGCAAACAGCCTAGGGAATTCCTTGGGTTCACCCACAAGGAATCCCACTAGGGTCAGAAGTTTCCATTTCCTACCATTTTCTTGCGCAGCAGCAAGCTTGTTAAACATTTCTGTTGGATCAAAGAAAGAAGAGGAAGCCCCCTTCGTTTTTGTTTTTCCACCATGAGTGTTACCACTCAACGATGGAATGGGATTTGGTAGGTTAGGAGCATTGTTCTTTCTTTTTTTTCCATTTCAGATTTAGCAAAGTTCATATTGATTTTAGCATGCTCAGACAAGAGGGTTCCAGGGTTACCTAGCATCTGTTTGCCTTTATCCATAATTCCTTCCAGATTCCACCCTGATGCAAGCAAACACAACCTTCCACTCCACACAGCAGAAAGCCTCCCCTCAGAAAAGAAGAGAGTATTGTTCGAAGGGACATGCAAAACAAGAAGCCACGTTGATGAGTTTATATAGACACCGAATTTCCCAGATAAAGGTTAAATGCTTAAGATTAGAGAGAGAAGAGATATGAATCCCCTTCTATCATTATTAAAACCAGAGATATGCATAGAGGAGAAGAAACCGTACACAACGCTAGCACAGCTGAAGTACAACCACCAAATCCAATTCAACACACAAGGATCAACAAAATCAGTCAGACAATTCCACGCACCCAAACACCACTCATTATCCCTCACCAATAACAAACAACATAGGGGTGCATAAAATCCGGGAAAACAGTACCGTCGCTCACAACCATACCTTCCGAGTAGTAGGTAAAAATGAGAAGGCTTCGTACATCGGTCATCCACAGTGGATACTGACAAATCCGGACGAAGCTAGACAAGGAAACCCAACGAGATCGCCAGATCCATCTCACATCCGTCAACAACGGACGAGACATCGCCGAAAGCAAACAAACACAACAATAGAGTAGCAATAATTACTAGAATAAGTGATGATTAGATCGAAGGGAGGAGTATTAGGATGAAGGAAAGAGAGAGGGTACACAGATTTGGTCGAAAACGGTCCGAAAATGGTAGGCGGCAAGAATGGAAGAAAAGGGGGTTAGGGTTTCAAGCTTGGGAGTTTTTTCGAGGGTAGAGTAGTTCATACATAAAACAAGGATATTAATGTCAATATGTTTTTTTGTAAAAACAAGAGTAATGAAAGTGAAGTGTCACATCATAGGCCGTAGCTTTTAGTAGGGAATTTGAGTTTACACATCATTGGCCAATTTTTTAGTATACCTACCTTTTTTATTTATAGTATAAAATAGGCCCAATTATAAGGTGGACGGTTTTTAGTAAACAAGGCTAGTTTTTTTGAAAGAAATACACAAGACTAGTTCATATATAAATCAAGGGTATTAATTTCAAGATGTGTAATGAAAGTGAAATCTCATGACATAGGCCTTACCTTTTAGTAGGGAATTGGAGTTTAAATATCATGGGCTGATTTGTACATACATTTTTTTAATACTCCATCCGATTGGAATCATAAGGGATTTTAGTCTCAAGTTTTTGATCAATAGTATAAGGTGTTTTAGAACTATTTCCTTGTTATAATAAAAAGTTTTGTTGAAAATGATGACCTTTTAATGAATAAAGCAAATCAATTCACCAATACAAAGACAACAAAAAATATAATTTTAAGCTTACAACCTGTAATAATTGTGTTTGAAAAGAAGATAGACATATTCCTTAATTCTTGTGGAAACTTCTAAAACCTCTTATAAATACGATCAAAGGGAGTATAAAATATGCCCAATTATTCGATAAATGGATTTTAGTAAACAAGACTAGTTTTCTTTGAAAGGAATAAACAAGACCAGTTCATACATAAATCAAAGATATTAATTTCAAGACGTGTAATAAAAGTGAAATCTCGTGTCATAGGCCTTAGCTTTTATAGGGAAATGGAGTTTCCACGTCATGGGCCGAGGTTTTAATGTACACATCTTTTTTTATTTATATGAAATAGGCACAATTATTATTGAAGTGATACATATTCTTTAATTCTTGTGAAAACTTCAAAAACCCGTTATAAATCCGATCGGATGTAGTATAAAATAGGTCTAATTACAAGGTAGATGGATTTTAGTAAACAAGACTAGTTTTTTTAAAGAATAAATAACACTAGTTCATACATAAATCAAAGGTATTATTCTTAAGATGTGTAATGAAAGTGAAATCTCATGCAACATGCCTTAGCTTTTATGGGAAATGGAGTTTCGACATCATGGGCCAAGTTTTTAGGTGAAAAAAAGGAGAACAAAGAATTGAACGACTCCTTATAAGGGATGAAGCGCCTCCACCAGCTTAGCTATTCTATGTTATTGGTTAATGTGTACAAGTATTAATATAATACTAATTTTATTGTTAAATATATACTATTAAAAAATATTATTAGGACCTTAAAATTTCGGAGCCCCAGACCGTTGTCCCTATTGTCCATGTTGTAGGGCCGGGCCTGGGGCCACTCAACGAATCCTCGTAACCGATCTTTAATTATCATACAAACCAAATGAATTCTGAAGAGAAAGCTAAACTTTAGTGCCATAATTGTACGCTGAATTGTATACTCTTTCTATATGTAATTTGTAAGTTGAAAAGAGCGGTATGACTCACTAAATTCATGGAAATAAATAAACTTATAATGAGACGCGATTAGCGAGTTTCACCAAACTCCTCTAAAAAGTGATTTCGGACCGCTAGAGCCTAGAGATAAGGAACATGCAATAGCTACTATTACATTCACGACTGTAGGTAAACCCTGTTTGGAGTTGCCGATCTAGGATTTTTTAAGGGAGTTATAAATTTTTTTGTTAATATAATATAATATAAGTTTATTATATTAATACAAAAATTAGTAATATAGTAATTATAAGAAATAATAAAAATATTTATAAAAATAAAAATAATTATTTAATAAAAATATAGTAAAAAATATTCATAAATATTAAAAAAATAGGAGAGATTGAGATAGATACGAGAATTAAACTCAAGAATTTTAAATAGTAAACTTAGACCTTACCACCTTAAATACAATGTTTTGTTGTTATAGAATAAATTTTTTAAAAATACATTTAATTTAAAATATTTTTTTCATTATAAATAATTATCGGGTCCGATTAAACGGGAGACACGGGACCCTTCATGTCCCCTAAATCCACCAGTGCCTATCGGTATATATATCTTCAGACGTAACGAGGGTAATAGCGGGACTCCATCGCCTTGAGAGTATCTCACAAATATGTTACGTGTCGTACAAATCTTAGAAAGCGTTGTAATCAAATTATCAAACTAAAAAGCGGGTTTTTGAGTTTAGACTCTTTCTTTACATACGTCTAGATGCTTGGTAAATAGAAAGGAGAAATTTAGACTAGTAATGTTATTGATTATTGATGATCGATTCAGTACACGAGAAAATTGGATGTCTAGCAAACAAAACTAACGTTGTGTGTAACTTTGTAAGTTAAAATACTACCGATCGGAAAATGAAAGATCTCTAAACAAACTAATGAAGGAGAATAGCTTAAAAGGATTTTGAACACATTAAGTCGATTCAAAGCTAGCATATATACCGCATCTGTATATGATAAATCGAAGACTAAAGCGAAAGATAAGTATATTAACTTTCATGAATCGGTATATGATAAAATTCTTCACATATAAAAACTGACCGAACGAAAACAAGAAATAAAGCCTAATTAGTTATCGTAAGTGCGACACTCTTCGGTCTCAGGATTATCCTTGCAGTAGTTCTCGAGTGGGTCTGAATTCTCCTTCTGGCGGTCCCTGGCGTGGCTAGCGGCGGCGCTGAGCTCCTCAACCTCATCCCACGCTGCCACGCACTCTCCGCTCTTTGGGTCATCGGAACACGTCTCCTGCGCCTCCTTCACGCTCTCCGCCACCTTCTCTGACAGCTTATCCGGCACCGCCGCCATCCTCCCCCGCACCCCGACGAACCGTACTCCTCCACGTCACTGATTTCGGCATCTCCACCGTCACCGGCTTCATCAGCTGCCATCTCGTCGGCGCCGTCAGCTGGCTCGTACCCCATATTGCTGCCATTGTTCCTCCCTTAGCGTACCTGACTCTCGAAGATTTCCCTTCTATATAGATTTTTGAGTGTGGACTAATGCATTTTGTACACACAATTCTTATCAGTGCCTTACCATTATGACTACGCCACGTGTTTCTGATATTTAATTTTTGGAAATTTCGCCTGCTTACCTTTTGTTTTTATCTTTCTTGTTAAATATCCATAGATTTTGACAATAACGTGTGTGGAGTTTTATACATTTACCCTCCATTTGTTGTGACACGAAAGGTAACGATTTAGATCATTTTATGTTTTTATAGAGTTATTGAATTGAATTCACTCCTTAGAACTAATTCTAAGATGATCATCTGGCTCACTTGGTCGAATTTTTTTACCAAACTGTACATAAAAGTAAAATAATTAGTCAAAGTATATACATATGAAAACTATTTATAAAAGTATACATAAGGGACAGGGTTTATGAGTGAGACGCCGGCTGCGCTGGCGTCTGTCACAAAATTTTTTTTAATTAAAATGTAAGACGATGGCACTGCCAGCGTCTCTTACATGTTTTTACATACTTATATTATACAAGACGTATATGCATCCATCCGTCCCATAATATAGTTCTCATTTGCTTTTCCACACTTTCGATACACGTTTTGTATCGTTAATATGATCTATTATTATGTGTTAGTATAAATTATAAAAAATATATATTATAAAAGTACTTTAATTCGTCTCGATGAGTAAGAAAAAAACATAGTCATATGAAGTCTTGTTTGATTCGTCTCGATGAGTACTTTAATAATATATATATATTTTATAATTTATATTAACAGATATTAACGATACAAAACGTGTATCGAAAGTGTGAAAAACAAATGGGAACTATATTATGGGACGGATGGAGGCATATATGTTTTATATGCTTATTACATGTAAGAGACGCCGGCAGTGCCGGCGTCTTACATATTAATTTAAAAAAAAAAAAATTTGAGAGACGCCGACTGCGCCGGCGTCTCACTCATACACCCACATATCTATGTACATTTTCATAAATATTTTGATTCGTGTATACTTTGATTAATTATTTTATTTTTATGTACATTTTGGTAAAAATATCCACTTAGTCGGGCATTTGAAAAACATTATAATATTAAAGAAATGAATATCTTATTGAAGGGAATCAAAATGTTACAATAAGTAGCAAGGCACGACACCACTTCAAGGAATGAAAAATAACATGAAAAAAGTCAAACTTCATTCACATTTCCGGAAACTTATACATCTCTTGTTAAGCCAAGAGACTCTCGTGATTCAGTAGTTGACAACAATAAAGTCTTGTTGTGTGTCTCGTACTGCTTCACTATCTCATCGTCCATCATTAACATCCTTCACAGTTGCTACAAACCTGGTGAGAGTTGTAGGATTGAAGATAGAAGTGAGTTGAGTTCGTTCTATCCAAAGGGTCAAGTTTTGAGAGATCTATCAGCGACTTCATTCAGCATAACAGCGGCACATCAGTTTCTAACAAAAAGACACTTTTTTTCACTCTGAACAACTTTGATTTTTCAGTCTTGTGATAATGCATCTCATATGATATGTATCTGTCTTTCTCTCTGAATTTCTTTCATGATGATCCGAAAATCAAAGTTGTTCAGAGAACTATGGTCTAGAACCATCAAGAACCTGGCAATCAAGCATTTCTCATTTCATTTTTATGTATCCTTGAGGGTTCAAGATATTTTGAAGATCATTCCTTTTAATAATTTAGGCTTATTTTATGAAATTTTTGACCTTTGTATTTCTTGTTGCAAAAAGTTGTTCATGTTGTGTATTAGTGAAATTATCTAATATATTTACTTTGCTTGCATGAAGCAGATTAAAATATCTAGAGGATTATATTCAAGTTTAAAAATGAAGATGTATTATCAAGGTTCATAGTGTGTGAATTATTCACCTCCTTAACTATTCGTCACTTTATATTTCAGATGATGTAAATTAGTCAAGAGTTAGGTGTTCCTCTTAGCCTATAAATAGAGGCATTCTCCATTATAAATTTCACACAAAAATAAGAGCAAGAATACATCTCTACAGTTCTTGATCTATCCTCCTCTCTTTAATATTTAAAGTTGTTTTAAGTGGTTCCTTTATAAAGATTAAGTCATCTTTCTTAATCATCTCAAAATCAAATTAAGACACTTTGTCTTGGTAATTTCACAACACGTTATCAGTATGATGATCCCTAATTACCACTTATCAAGAATCATCAAGGTATAAAATTCTACTCCTTTTTCAAGCTAACCATAATCATACAAGAGTTATTGCAAAACCGATTTGATAAGTATGCTCTGTAGTTACACACACACGGGATCTTCTTCATCATAAACTCGATTTTCTTCTTAGATCTAAAACGATTTTGTATCAAAAACATAAAACATATTCCTAGATCTAAAACAAGGTACAAACAAGATACTAGATTTACTTACCTCTTTTGACTTCTCATCTTAAACTCTCCTCAAATTCTTTCCTTGAATTTATAAAGGAGTTTTCGAAACCAAAATGATGAGGATCATAGTGATAGTCATGATTATAACAAGAAAAATGAAAAGCTGTTAAAAACCGAATATTACTAACTCTAAACCGACGAAAATCTCATCGGAATCCATGGAAATGGTTGAAAGAAAATGGAATGGGAGACTGAAAATGGAATTGAGGAGGAGGAAGAAGATAAAGACGGATGAAAGGGGGGACAGGGGGGGTTGTTCGTAGTTAAGGGGTAAAGATAATAATTGGATTAAAGTTTTCCCACCATAAGTATACTTGCATAGTTTCCTTGCATTATCCTTACACTATATGATCATTGATTTGTTTCACGTCTCTCTTTGATTGAATGTTATACATATTAAAAATGTTAAATTTACTCACATGATAGACTTGTAGCTTATATACCTATAGTGACCTGAAAAGTATTATAACATGAACTTGGCATTTTTTCTCTATGGCCATTTGGTAAATTCATCCACCATATATATATATAGTATTGAAAATACTAATTAATATTCTTTAATTTTATAATTCGCAAAAAATGGCAAAAATGTGTAATAAGAATTTGAAATTCTTGACTTGGCTATAAAAAATACCTAGAATGGAAATATGATGTTGAATCTTACTTCCAGGTACATGACCTTGAGAATACCATAGTGGATAAAAATCAAACCACACCACAACAAAAGGCAAAATCTCTTGTATTTTTCCGCCACCACATACATGAAAGTCTTAAGACTGAGTATTTGTTTCATGAGGATCCCTTGGAATTGTGGGAGAATTTAAAAGAACGACACGTACATCAAAAGGATGTGATACTCCCACAAGCAAGGCATCAATGGGAAAATTTAAGGTTCACTAACTTTAAATCTATAAGTGAATATAACAGCGTTATGTACAAGTTCACTACTATGTTGAGGCTATGTGATGAATACAAAATCCCAAGCACAAATATTGGAGAAAACATATTCCACCATGAATCCATCTAACATGTTGTTACAGTAATAATATAGCCAACAAAAGTTTGAAAAACACTCTGACTTGTTAAGAGTATGGTTGGTGGCTGAAAAGAATAATGAGCTATTGATGATAAATCATAATATGAGATCTACTGACTCAATGGCTCCTCCTGAGGCTAACATCGTTGACAACGGGTTCCAATATGGAACACCGACACGTATAGTCAACAAAAACAACACGGTGGTCGTCATGGACGTGGTTGTGGTGGTCGTGGGGGCCGAGGTGGTTGTGGCGGTCATGGAGGCCGTCACTACTAAAAAACAGCGTTTTAGCGTCGAAATTTAGCGACAAATGAGGGTTTGCTTGCTAAATATGAGAAAGTCCATAATATCAACGGAATTTAGCGACAAAACGTTTTTCGAAGCTAAATCTTGGCGGGAATTATGGCGGGCTCAAATTTCGACGCTAATGCTCGAAAATTTAAGTGATAAATTAGCGTCGAAAATTTCGATGCTAATGCTCGAAAATTTAAGTGGTAAATTAGCATCAAAAATTTTGACGCTAATGCTCGAAAATTTAAGTGATAAATTAGCGTCGAAATTTCCGACGCTAACTTCGCGTTGATGACGTGTTTAAGTGAGATATTATCGTCAAAATTTTCGACGCTAACTTCTAATAAAAACTGCGCCCAAACTTCGTCTTCCCAGTAGACAAAAGCGAGCGAGACGAGTGCGATTTCGGCGACGACGAAAAGGAGGCGGCAGCGCGAGCTAGGGCGGACGACCGGCGACGGTGAGGGTACGTCCTCCTCCTTTTCTTCTTCCTCCTTAGCCATTCTTGCTTGTTAATTACAAATTGGGGAAAATTTTTGGTAACCTAGGTTTTGATCGAACTAGATAGATTCGGAGCTTTATGCTCAAATTAGTCTCCTCCTAGATTTATACAACATCATAGTACTCTTGCATCTTGATTTTGACTTTGATTTGGAGTGAATTGATGTTATATGAATTATTAGGGTTGATTTGAGAAATTGTGAATTTGGGAATGTTTTGAGAATGTTGTGTGAAGTTGTGAACTTACGAATTTGTCGATTTGTGAAATTGGTAGAAATGCGAATTTGTAGAATTAATTGCGATTTGCTGAATTTGGAAATTTGGAAAATAAAATTGAATTTGTGAATTTGCGAATTTGTTGATTACAGGAATTTGCGAATTTGTCTATTTTACGAATTTGTCGATTAATGAAATTTGCAAATATGTCGATTATAGGAATTTGCGAATTTGTCGATTATATGAATTTGTGAATTTGTCTATTATAGGAATTTGTGAATTTGCGAAATTGTTGATTTGTGAATTTGGTTGAATCAATTGCGAATTTGTAGAATTTGTGAATCATTTGTGAAGTTTGAATTTGTGAAGTTGTGGAATAAACTGAATTTGTGAATTTATGAACTTATGAACTTATGAAAAAGTTGACATTCCATCATCATCATCTGAGGAAGATGAAGAAGTTGACATTCCATCTTCTTCTTCAGAAGAAGATGACTCTGATTCAAATTATGAATAAATAGCTCGGATGACGAGTAGCTAGTATTGTTGTAATGAACATTAGATTATGCGTTGTTATTTTTAATGTTGATGAAGAAATTTATATTACACCATCTTAAAATTATGGCAATGAATTATATGTTATTTTTATATGCGTTATTGTAAAATTACAGATGAGAGGGCAACCTAGCAACATAGGTAGGGGTAGACAGACCCCTGTCACCGACGTACCTGTAGAAGAGGTCATTGTGTAATCTTATTTAACATTAATTAATTATTTGAGCCGACTTATAGTTTTAATGCACACAGAAACCGGCTTCATGATTCTCGAAATCATGATTCTGGGATGGTATCTGATGTAGGATTATCTCCCACAAGCTCGGATCTAGAGTGTTCAACCAACACACA
>NW_027367574.1:0-56801 GCF_046119375.1 Phyllobates terribilis
TCATATAGTATGAGAAGTTGGAGCCCTTGAGTAATGTGATACATAATCCTAGCATCAGTGTTTTGAATGGGCTTTATGCTAGAGTTAAAGCACCTTCAATTTCGTTCTATTTTAGTCCTTTAGATTTCACTAATGTTTAGTTGACAGTTAACTAATATTAGCTAGATATCATTTGTTAATATGTCATGATCTGTGAGCTTCTCAATTGGTTTTTACTCTTTTAATTTCATTTTCAGTAAGTTTTGTTCAATCAAAGGAAAATATCCAGCTACATTATAAACGAAAATATTCATTTCTGGATGGTCGAGAACTGTAAAAGAAAGTTAAAAACTATAATGAAAGGTCGGTATTTCATGTGCTAATCTATAAACGGAAAAACAGTGTTTTGTCCATTAAGCTACATTTATGACTCAATACAACATTGATAGGAGCTTATTATATGGTGTTAACTAGCAACTATTAGCTTAGGATTAGTGGTTTTTAGGTGCTTATTGAGTGGTATTCCCAGAATCCGGTATGATGTTCACTTATGGATTTGCGGGATGCTCATAAGCGTCGTTTTGTGGTTTTATTATGGAGGTCCCGTTTGTACTCACCTTTAGTGCATATTGGATGGAGCTAGAAGAGAAGGATACCACGCCTACACAAGAGATGAGGGTCGAAGACGCGCTTCGAACATTGAAGAGAAGAGAAAAAGTGCTAAGAAGAAGTGTCGAGATATTGAGCTGCGTTCAGATGGCTCGTTCTCCCTGATCCGATGTCCGATTGAGGTGATTCCAGTTCTAGGAGTTAGATATTGAAGTCTACTTGGTCACCTCCCAAAGATGAGCGCAATAGGAGTTGTGAGTCAAGAGTTATGGCAATTATACAAAAGTCACTTTTCTGCAAAAGTTGTCTCGACTGAGACCCAAAGGTCACGATCGAGATTTAGCCTCGATATAAAAGTCTCGACCGAGACCATCTTGTCTCGACCGCGACTTCCGCCGATTCTGAAGAACTGGGGCAAAGTCTCGACCGAGACTCACATCTCTCGATCGAGATCACGGAGACGGACCCGACCCAATTGCAGATCCAAGTCCGATATTCTATCAGTTTTCCCTATTTTATCTTTTATTTTCAGTTATTTTATCTCTTTTAGATTAGACACTATATAAACCCTTAGAAATTTGGTTAAGGGGATCTTTTCCACTTTCACAAATTAGTTCTTAGAAACTCAGCAGCCAAGAAGAAAGCTTCCACCTTTGTGCCATGTTCTACCTTCATCCTTGGTTAGTTCATCCATTATTATGTATTGCTTTCTCTTGGCTATGTCTGGCTAAGTTCCTATTAGTTCACTCTTAGGTTGAGGCCATTATTCTAGGAATTGTTTGTGAGAATTCTATTGTTTATGTTCTAATAATAATTTCAGCATTGTTTTATGATATCTTGTGTTTATTGTCATTGATTGATATTGATTTTATCTAGGTTCGAAACTAGGTTGATTATTATTCATTCATATCGCTAGGCTTGATAATTCATTTGAAAAGTCTTGTCTTTTAGGTAGCAATCAGAATTAGCATAGACTATTTGCGAGTGCTTATTTTGTAGAGATTATAAACCTATGTCGAGTATCGGCGATTTGCCAATGGTATTGCATAGGCCTACTTATCTTTGATCTTTATGCGGTTGCGCTTTTGAACCTTAGGATTTCTTTGGTTATTGCTTACAACAAGGGTTTCTAGGACTATTTGGACTAGTTGCTAATTACGAACAAAGAATAGGACAACTAGATTATTTATTTAAAGAACATAACTTTTATAGAATTCGATGATCAACTTTCCATAAGAATAATGCGTTGATGCTAAAAGAGTGAGCTTTCCATCGTTATAGTTTACAATATTCAACATTCTACGTTTTAATTTATTGCAAGATTAGTTTTACAACCAAAAACCCCCTAGTTACTACTAGGTAACAAAATTGAAAAAAGCTATCGTTTCTGGCTCCCTTGGGATTCGACTCCGACTTACCACTTCACTAGTGAATATTTAGTTGAATTATCTTTGATAGGGCCAACGACCGTTAACGCCTGTCAAATTTTGGCGCCATTGCCGGGGAGCCAACTGTTATAGTTTGTTTCTCTTTGTGTTACCTTGGTGTGGACCTATCCTATGGTCCACACTAGCGTTACTAATGAGTTTACTTGCTGAGCTTACAGGAGATACGAAAGAATGGCCAAAGATTGATGAGGAGGAGGGGGCTGAACTCTGGAAGTTTGTTAATCGTTACAGGAGATATGATCAACAATGGTGTGAGGACTATCCGAGGTACAATGATTACCCCCAGCCTGAGCAACATCAGTGGTGGTGGCCTCACGATCCTAAACCTAGTTCTGAACCATCAACTGGAGAGTTGTTGAACGCTCTGACCAGGCATTTCGCAACTCATTATCAGGCTGCAGAAGAGAGAACCAAGTACATGGAAGCACAACCTGAGCAACAACAGTGGTGGTGGCCTCACAATCCTCAACTAGTTTGGAACCATCAACTGCAGAGATGTTGAACGCGTGGAAAGGCATTTCGCAACTTATGATCAGGTTGCAAAAGAGAACACCAAGTATATGGAAGAACAGGTTGAGCGAATGGTGAAAGCAGTATCTACTTTGGCACAAAATCAATCTGAGGCACTGCAGCCTCAGACCATAGTGAACCCGAGCCTTATGGACAACAGTTCTATGACATTAAGTAGTGACCAAAGCTCGGATGAGATGCCAAGTGATGAGGGTAAAGCTGAGGCTGAGGAGCCAATTGACGCACCACCGCAACCCGAGTTGCACGACCGCGCCGACGAGACCGGTGAAGGGCGCGATTGCGCCATAGTCATGCGCAACCGCACTATCACAGTGATCGTTCCGGAATCATGTGCGCAACTACGCCCTCCGACATGCGTCCACACCGAGCCCCCCGATCCCATGTGCGACCGTGCCCCATACATACGCTCCCACACTGTCTTCTCTGCTGATGTGCGTGCCCGTGCACTAGATCCGCATACCGACGCCTGTTTCGCAACTGTTCTCCACAAAGGTCTCCCTCAGCTACTTAACATCGATGAGTACGATCCGGGCCCACCATTAGACGATGAGAGAGAATTAATTGATCCGAGAGATGATCTCAAGCTATGTCGAGCCACCGACGTGCATCCACAACTTCAAATGTCCGGGACTCTGGAACCCCGAGCACATGTGCCTCGTTTTACAAAACTTCTTAAGAAGCTATGCACGGTGAGAAAGAAAAAGAAGAGAGGGTGGTATGACAAGAGGATTAGGAAGAGATGAGGGGTGAGATCCTATTGTGTGAAGAAGAAGAGAGAGTTCCTTGATGAGTTAGTCTATGAGGGGCCTAGTGCTGGTTGATAGAGAGTAAGGAGTCGAGCCAAAGACGTTAAACAAAGGCGCTGATCGGGAGGCAACCCGAGGGATTTTTACTAACAATTAATCCCATTTGTTTGTTTTGTTTTTGTTATTCCACAATAAAATCAAAGGAGTCAGCAGGGAGGAAGCCATTGGAGGAGTAAATCAGACACTACCACCCAAATCACTCATGTCGCGATCGAGACATGCTAGTCTCGACCGAGAATTTACCCCCGAGGAGAAGTCTCGACCGCAACAATATAGTCTCGACCGTGAGGTTGTCCCCGTAGAGAAGTCTCGACCGCGACTTCAAAATCTCGATCGATATGACGGTGATCCAGAATACGAAAAATTTTCCGAAAATGTCTCGACCGCGACTTTCAACTCTCGATCGAGACGACGGTAACTCAGTTTATGAAAAATTTTCTGAAAAATATCTCGACCGCTACCAGATGATGATGTTGCGGAGTGATTGTGGTACCTTCTCCCTCTTCCCTTCTTTTGATGTCCTCTTTTGCTGCATTGAGGACAATGCGTTGTTCAAGTGTGGGGAGAGGAGTTGACGTACCGAGGAGGTTTATGATGCTGTTTTTGGTTTTCTCTTGCTATTTCCGTTTACTACTTTATGTTTTTAGAGTCTCTGCTGAACTGTTTTTAATGTTTTTTCGATCGAGTCTGTACCAGGATTTATGCTGCTTGAACATTTGCAGCGTTTTAGAAAAAAATTGAAAAATACGAAAAGAAACGAAAAAAATAGAAAAATTAAAAGAATAAAAACCAGGCAAGCAAAAATAGATAAAAAGGAAAAGGTTGGTGCCTGAAAAATAAAAAATGAATAGAAAAGAAAAGATCCTACCACTTAGAATTTGGTGAAAATCCGAAAGGGCGCCGGATTTATTTTGTTTTGTGATTGATTTTATTGATTGCATATCTATTTGCGCAGGAGACATAAGAAGGGAGTTCAAGGATGTCTCGGGTTCTAGGATTCACCAAGGAGGGATAAGGACTTAGTTTTGGCCTTTTATCTCTCTACTTATGAGCTTATTGTTATCCACATTGTGCATCCTTACCATTCCATTAGTTTATTAGGTTTTGCTATATATTATCGGCGGTTGTGTTAGATTCTAGGATTAGATTCTATTTCTTGGAGTTTGATGCATATTGTTGTGGTTGTAGTATGCAGAATTTTTAAATTAGGATTGTGGTTGTGACTTGTGGATTGATCATATTATCTAGTGGTTTAGGACATTACTCGAAGAGGAGGAATAAGAAGTGTATAAGCGAGTGGGAGACTCGATTTTATCCTTATTATGTCATATTTATGTACCCTTACCTTAGAGGAGATTAGGAATTCCACATGTGCTTAAACTCACACCACTTGTTCGATTATTACTATTGTATTGGAGTGGTGACATAAGAAGTGGAGAAATAAGTAGGGTTTTGGGTAGGACATCTCGGAGACATAAGGAGATAGATCGGAGTAGGTTAGTGCTCGATACACTTATAGTTTGAGTATAGTGGCTAGCAGACTTTCTCTACACTTACTGTAGACCTTTGTGCTTTTTAGGATGAGTGAGTTTTATTTTGCTTACTCGAGGACGAGCAAGGTTTAAGTGTGGGGAGGTGTGATAGGATCTTATTATATGGTGTTAACTAGCGACTATTATCTTAAGATTAGTGGTGTTTAGGTGCTTATTGAGTGGTATTCCCGGAATCCGGTATATGATGTTCACTTATGGATTTGCGGGAAGCTCATAAGCGTTGTTTTGTGGTTTTATTATGGAGGTCCCGTTTTTACTCACCTTACTGCATTTGGGATGGATCTAGAATAGAAGGATACCACGCCTACACCAAGAGAAGAGGGTCGAAGACGCGCTTCGACCATTGAAGAGAAGAGAAAAAGTGCTAAGAAGAAGTGCCGAGATATTGATCTGAGTTCATATGGATCGTTCTCCATGATACGATGTCCGATTGAGGTGAATCACATTCGAGAAGTTAGATATTGAAGTCTACTTGGTCATCTCAAAAGATGAGTGCAATCGGAGTTGTGAGCCGAGAGTTATGGCAATTCTACAAAAGTCACTTTTCTGCAAAAGTTGTCTCGACCGAGACCCAAAAGTCACGATCGAGATTTAGCCTCGATATAAAAGTCTCGACCGAGACCATCTTGTCTCGACCACGACTTCCGCCGATTCTGAAGAACTGGGGCAAAGTCCTCGACCGAGACTCACATGTCTCGATCGAGATCACGGAGACGGACCCGGCCCAATTGCAGATCCAAGTCCGATATTCTATCAGTTTTCCCTATTTTATCTTTTATTTTCAGTTATTTTATCTCTTTTAGGTTAGACACTATATAAACCCTTAGAAATTAGGTTAAGGGGATCTTTTGCCACTTTCACAAATTAGTTCTTAGAAATTCAGCAGCCAAGAAGAAAGCTTCCACCTTTGTGCCATCTTCTACCTTCATCCTTGGTTAGTTCATCCATTATTATGTATTGCATTCTCTTGGCTATGTCTGGCTAAGTTCCTATTAGTTCACTTTTAGGATGAGGCCATTATTCTAGGAATTGTTTGTGAGAATTCTATTGTTTATGTTCTAATAATAATTTCAGCATTGTTTTATGATATCTTGTGTTTATTGTCATTGATTGATATTGATTTTATCTAGGTTCGAAACTAGGTTGATTATTATTCATTCATATCTCTAGGATTGATAATTCGATTTGAAATGTCTTGTCTTTTAGGTAGCAATCAGAATTAGCATAGACTATTTGCGAGTGCTTATTTTGTAGAGATTATAAACCTGTGTCGAGTATCGGCGATTTGCCAATGGTATTGCATAGGCCTACTTATCTTTGATCTTTATGTTGTTGCGCGTTTGAACCTTAGGATTTCTTTGGTTATTTCTTACAACAAGGGTTTCTAGGACTATTTGGAATAGTTGCTATTTACGAACAAAGAGTAGGACAACTAGATTATTTATTTAAAGAACATAACTTTTATAGAATTCGATGATCAACTTTCCATAAGAATAATGCGCTGATGCTAAAAGAGTGAGTTTTCCATCGTTATAGTTTACAATATCCAACATTCTACGTTTTTAATTATTGCAAGATTAGTTTTACAACAAAAAACCCCCTAGTTACTACTAGGTAACACAATTGAAATAAGCTATCGTTCTGGCTCCCTTGGGATTCGACTCCGACTTACCACTTCACTAGTAGAATATTTAGCTGGATTATCTTTGATAGGGCCAACGATCGTTTAACGCCTGTCAAAACATCAATTGTAAGCATGTTCTGAATCAGCATTGTATGTTGTATGTTTAAGCAACAATTGCTTCTATCAATGTATAAGAGCAATAGGTATTTCCACCTCCACAATAGAAATACGCTATACCAGAAATAATGCTACAAACAATATATCATGCACATAAGATCCAGCTATCCAAACACAAGCCCGTGCGAAGCACGGGAAGTGTTGTCCTAGTCTTAATACATATAAATATTAGGGGGACTTTGAAATCTTAAATGTAAATTTACATTTTCATTACTCCTCCATTGAAGACCCATTTTCCCCCATTTTAATTTCCCTTACCTTTGAATATAGCATTGGCATCATTAATACCCTCCTTATTGTTTGGCATCATTAATCTCTAGAATTCCTATTACTCGGCCCAATGTGTTTGGCCCAATTTTGGTTAGCCCAATAACCTAATCCCTCCTCCTTAGCCTATAAATAGAGACGTTCTCCATTGTGCAACAATATCTTCCTCTCTTACTCTCTTCATCTCTCTTCCTCTCTCTTCCTCTCTTTTCAGAAGTATGCTCTGTAGTTGCCCACATACGGGATCCTCTATATCAGAACTCGATTTTATGCTTAGAACTAAATCGGTTTGAGAAGTATGCTCTGTAGTTTCCCACATACGCGATCCTCTACATCAGAAACTCGATTTTCTTCTTATATCTAAATCAATTTGAGAAGTATGCCTTCAAAACTCAACTTGGGTTTTGTTTAAACTTCCGCAGTTGCCCTTATTTTCTTTAATCATCTTTTTGGAAATAAGTGTGAAAGAAAAACTAAAATCTCTCACATAAAATGAAAATTGCATTAGCCTTCAACTCAATTAGGAAAGATAAATAGTCAATTAAGTAAATTAAGCTTCGCGTCCCTTTGAATTCCAAGAGGTCACATAATTCACTTCTTATCCTTTATTACTATTAAATAAAAATCCTTTCTTATTCTGAAACCTCATTGAACCTTTGCTCTTTCTATGTTCCGACCCTTCTTTGCACAAGTCAAAGCATCACCTCCATTGCTCTATAAATAAATAAATGAACACACATATATAGTCCTATAAGAGAGCCCATCACCATGAATCTATACATCATATCATATCATAATCCTTATAAATTTGAGTTTTTTAAGCATATTTCTCAACATACCCTTATTTTCATTATTGATCATTTTTTAAATAAATGCGAAAGAAAAAACGAAAAACTCTCAAATAAAATAGAAGTTGTAGTAACCCTCTACTTGATTATGGAAGATAAATAGTCAAATTAATTAAATTTAACTTCATGTCTCTTTGAATTCCAAGACTCCACGTAATTCATTTCATATCATTTAGTACAATTAAAATTCTCATACTCAAAACCGCCTTAAACCTTTTCTCTTTTTATGTTCCGACCCTTCTTTGCAGAAGTCAAAGTATAACCTCTATCACTCTATAAATACAGAAATGAATGCACGCATGCAGTCCCATAAGAGCGGCCATCACCATGAATCTCTCACATAAAATGAAAATTGCATTAGCCTTCTACTCAATTAGGAAAGATAAATAGTCAAATTAAGTAAATTAAGCTTTGCGTCCCTTTGAATTCCAAGAGTCCACATAATTCACTTCTTATCCTTTATTACTATTAAATAAAAGTCCTTTCTTATTCTAAAACCGCATTGAACCTTTGCTCTTTCGATGTTCTGACCCTTCTTTGCACAAGTCAAAGCATCACCTCCACTGCTCTATAAATAAATAAATGAACACACACATATAGTCCTATAAGAGAGCCCATCATCATGAATCTATACATCATATCATAATCTTTATAAAGTTAATTTTTTTAAGCATATTTCTCAACATACCCTTATTTTCATTATTGATCATTTTTGAAAATAAATGCGAAAGAAATACGAAAAACTCTCAAATAAAATAGAAATTGTAGTAACCCTCTACTTGATTATGGAAGATAAATAGTCAAATTAAATTAAATTTAACTTCATGTCTCTTTGAATTCCAAGACTCCATGTAATTCATTTCATATCATTTAGTACAATTATATATTCTCATTCTCAAAACTGCCTTAAACCTTTTCTCTTTTTATGTTCCGACCCTTCTTTGCAGAAGTCAAAGCATAACCTCTATCATTCTATAAATACAGAAATGAATGCACGCATGCAGTCCCATAAGAGCGGTCATTACCATGAATCTATACATACGAATAGAAAAATTGAGTGATTTTATGATTGGGAAAAGATGATCAATATCAAAGCGAAGTCAAACTTAATGTCAATTTATTCCTATAAATTTCTATTCTTCTGCATGTTTTCTTCCATCTTTTCTATTACCTTCAATTCTTAATATGTGTATAGTTTGTTGTCATTTTACGATGTTAGTTAATATAGTGGATGAAATGTAATTTAAAACATTAAAAAATAGGCTCAAATAACAATAACGAAAGGTTACATACCTAATAAAAAACAATGTAATGTACAATAATCCATGGAGTATCACACATGGTCACACAAGTTACGTAATAAAAAAGCTTCAATTGCAAGTATGTGCTTGACCGACAATGCACATTGTATGTTTAAAGCAACAAATTATTCTATTAATTTCTAAGGAGAATGTTGCCTCAATTATATGTTTTCACCTATACAAAGATCCAACAACTCAAACACAAGCCCGTGCGAAGCACACAACTATTCAATAAAATTAAGTTTCCTTAAAAAAAAGAAAGACACAATATGCCCGTGCGTAGCACGGGCATGCAATCACTAGTATATATAAAGATTAGGGGGTTTAAATCAATAAATGTTGAATTTAAGATTTCCATTTTCATCATAATACTTATAAAGTTGAGTCTTTGAAGCATTAAATTACTATAAAATCAACTCATTCTTATTTTTCTAATTTTTAATAATAATAATAATATAGTTTTCATTTATCCCAATCCGAATTTATGCTTCACATACCGTAACTTATGACTTATGACCTTCCAACTTACTAATCTAGTGAGCAACCTTATTGCCTCCCTCATCAAGATACCCCTATAGGTAAAGTCTTCGTTACAAAGGGAGCTTGAACCTTTCGCTTGCCTCTCATCCATTGAATGCCCTTTAGATTAATAAGCTATATGAGTGTACGACCTCAGAACTCATCGGCTATGACACTTCTTTTTCTTTCTTCGCCTCTCCAAAAGCCAAATTCACCTCTTCATCGACTTTCACCACCCTCTACTTCCATTTCTTTGATCAATAGCTTACCGTAGATTGATCCCCTTCCATTATCATATGGAAATCTTTATCAGGTAAGAAAGTAATCGACGTTTAGTAATTCCCCTTTTGGTTGAGTATTTTTTATTTGTGCATCTTAACCTTATTATGATTTAGGTATTTTGTTTCATATTGGCCTCGATTAATACCTCTATTATGTAGACTTCAACCACTCCAGATACTCTTGATATATAGAAGAATTTCCTTTTAATTGTGGGATTTTCACTAACCAAAGAACATTGCAGTCTTTGCAGTTGTGTATATGAATTTCAAACATCATTAGTGATTGTGAGATCTGGTATAAATCAGAAATCTATGTTATTTTCTATAACACAATATCTATTTATAAGTTGATTGCAAATAGTTTGGTTAATATGTGATGTTTGAGGGTTGCAGGACTTGATGATGACGTAGCTCAACAAACAATAATACTATATGCCAATGTTTGATTTCTGTTTTTATATCTTTAAACTTTGTGAGAAAATATTTAAATTTTTGTTATCTTTCAAGTTGTTGGAATAAAATCTTGTGATCCAGAATGTCTCTCTATCATAGCGTTGATGCTATATTTTAGAAACTTTGATCTTAAACTTTCACTTGTTTAATTTCACAATGAGATTCACATCAAAAAATTATTTCTTGATGAGATTCTTGTGTCCAATTTCAATGGTCTTCATTTCTCCTCATCCAACTATTTGTTAATATAGACTTATTTTCGTTACTATTGGTTTGGCATAGTCTACATTGGTTGAGACTTGAGATGCATTTTTATATCAGCTTGTTGAACTGTGCTCCAAAGGTACAAAAACTAATCTAGAAGCTTGATCTAATTTGACAATCTATAGTTGAAATATAATTTCATATTGAAACTTAGGATAAATTTTATTATAGTATAGAGTACATTCAATACTTTCATCAAATTAAAAATGATTGTAGGTAAGGAGCTTGCACGTTGCACTAGAAACTTAACTAAATATCACTCCTCAAATAAGAACAGATAAGACTTGTTTTTTTTATTAAATTAAAATTGGTAGTGCAACACTTTCTCCATAGTATATTTAAAATTGCAACAAACTGACATGAAATATTCATAGCATATTAGTGTAGTCCTTGAAAGACCATATGTAAGAAACACAGAATCATACACATAATACTTACATGCTAAACTCCCCATGAGTTATTTTCCCATCTCAAACTCGCGAAGTAATTGATTTTTTATCTAATATGCACTATCACTGATCCTTCAAGCTCTTATACAACAAAACATGGGGCTTGGTGTTCCAACAGAAAAGTGGGTTGTATCTATGTTGCAAAGACAAAACTATTCATGTATCTAGATTAAAGTTGATCAAATCTTTTTGAGTGACAAATCCGTTGATCTGCTCTTTATTGCCACATAGGTTAAATGAAATGGGAAATTAAGATAGTTGAGAGTTTGCGATATGATTCTTCCCTAATTTTTAACTGTATATTCCTATTTCAATAGGTCTACAAAATAAATGTTGGGGGCACATACTTCATGCTAATTTGTAAATGAAAAAGAGTGGTTTTAGTCCTTCAGCTATAATTTCGAGTTACTACAACTTCAGTAATATACATGTGCTTGGTCGATCAATAAATTTTATCATTGTCCTTTAAAAATACCATTTTATGTTTCATATGCACAAATATGTCTACAAAGATCTAGGAACCCGAACAAAAGCCCGTGCACAAGACGAGCAATGTTAGTATATAGAATAATTGGGGATGATACAAAAAAGTAAATGTGGGGTTTCAGATTCCTAATTAAGATCCAAAGTAATAGTAAATATGGTTCTTAATCTTCATGTAAACGGTTGAATTCAGTAAACCCTCATATATCTTTCTTCTGTGATGACAATACTTAATGACATTGAACAATGTAAGGTGCACGAACCAAAAAAAGGAATAAAATAAATAAGACGACACAACCAAAGGAAATAAGGACAGTACATGGTATTATTAAGGGAAGAAAAAAGAAACAGGGGACACCATTGACAAAAAAACTTTTGCCAAAAAACATACAAACATTCAAAAACTACAAGAAAATTAAAATGGACATACAATAAAAAATATAATAAAAAAAGTTGAGGTACACGGGACTTAAGGGAAAAAAGGTGTAAATTTAGAAAAATTAAACAAAGAAATGCCAGTCATATAAAATAAGACAGTCTTACTAACAAACTTATTGTTAAAGGATTGAATTCTTACGAAATAATGGATGAAGTACAAAACGCACCAGAAAAGGGCTCCATGGTAACCAAACAGGACAAATAAAATAAAAAAGAGAACACAACTTTTAAAAAAAAATTATCATAATACAACATGATAACAAAAAATGGAGAGCCAAAAACCAAAACACAAAATACTGTATACGCAACATGAAATACACAAAAGCATGTAAAATTTTTAAAAATGGGTCGTGCATAGCACGGGTCAGAATGTCCTAGTATATTGTAAAGTTAGCATTGCTCAAAAATAATAAATGAGTAGTTGATTGATATTTATTACACACATGGACAATTTCTTGCTTTGGCTTTAGAGAATCCAACACAAAAAATTATTTTTCAAACACACAAATCCGTATTTTGTTTTTGTTGGCCCAAGAAACCATCATACTAGTCCGTTAAACAAACAAATGTACCGGGCGGATTGAGCCCAATAACCAAACTAATCTATTCAGCCCTACCCTATTTATTGAACTATTCTTATTTTATTATTGAACACAAGAACATTTTATCCTATTCTTTATTTTCTCCTTTTTCGTTTCATACTTATCCGTAATGAATGGTTGTCAAAGTCGTTTTTGCTCTTCCTTCATAACTCTTCCACAGAGGTTACGATTCTTTTAATAAATCGGAGGTTTCAAAATTGTTTTTACTCTTCCTTCATAACTCTTCCACGGAGGGCACTATTCTTTTAATAAATTAGAGGTTTCTCTTGCCCAATTAATTGTCACGGTTACTCTCTCTTAACCTTGTAAAGCTTGTAAAACAAGTCAAACCCTTTCCTTTTCCAAAATCAAATGCTCTCCCTCTATAGACTGGATGCGACGACAACAATTGGGGAACAATTGTCCCGACGAAGGAATCGGGAATAGCAGCGCCTCGCATCGGTCTACGACGGAGTCGTGCCTTTTTTTATTTGATCTGTAATCACACTAATAATCAGAGCACGAGGAGGAAGCATAACACGACGAGGACATGGAAAAACAGAAAGGAAGGCACTAGTAAAATTTCCCTCCTTGTCCTTTGTTTGCTTGATTTGTGATGAAGTAACTAGAGTGGGAGGAAGCAAGGTACCAAAAACCGGAAAGGAGACAACCACGGTCACCATCGGAGGAGGAAAGGGATCTTTTCATACTGAAGATCAAGGTAATCAATTCAAATTTGTCGTGTAATCAATTTTACATCAAAATTCTCCTTTTTAATGTCTTATGGTTCTCTGTGATAAAATCAAATTTTTTGCGCAATCAATTTTATAAACCTCTATTATAATTTTTCTCCTTGTCCTTTGTTTGATTGATTTGTGATGAATTAACTAGACTAAGAGGAAGGAAGGTACCAAAAACCGGAAAGGAGACGACCACGGTCGTCGTCGGAGGAGGAAAGAGATCTTTTCGTACTGAAAATTAAGGTAATCAATTCAATTTTATAGCGCAACCAATTTTATATCAAAATTCTCCTTTTCAGTGTCTTATGTTTCTCTATGTTTGTCAGATGATGATGTTGATTATAGTATCACACCCCGCTCATCCAGGAAATATGCAGGCATATAATTTTTGTTTGAATTCTTGCAATACTATAATTTTAGCATTGCTCAAAAACACTAAATGCACCACAAAAACTATTAATGACTACACAAAGATCTTATCTTTATCTTTATATAATGTAAAGTTAGTATTTTCATTTTCATCTCTTTTTTATATATTTTTCTTTAACTGTTAATCTTACAAAATTCATTTTATTGAAAGTTTAACTCTTTAAAACTATACAATTAATATACCTAAAAAGAGATGCAACTTTATTAGGAAGAAGATAAAATAAATCAAAACAATTCACCAATTATGTTATCCTATCTATTATCAAATATAATAATGTAGGGTCCGTTTAGTAGAGGGTCTTTATTACTTATAAAGACTTTTTTTTAGATAAGTAGTTTTCAAGATTTCAATAAACATGTAATAAAAAAAAATTTCTTTTTTCTTTCATACTCTAGTTTTTCTTGAAAAATAAACGCATTTTTATACAGAGTATTTTTTTATCCAAATACACTTCTTCATAAAAAGCTTTTCATAAATAATAATATCTTTATAAAGACATCCACTAAACAAACCCCTAATCTAGAACCTACAGGGGTGATATAAGTACGGAAAAGCATGATAAAATGGCGGGTGAGCTAAAACACTAAATAATCTCCGCTACTCCCCATAAATTCAATTAACTAATGAATTTCTTCTATTTGGTCTTTCCATTTTCATATCTCTTTTACATGTTTTTCTTTAACCATTAATCTTACGAAATTCATTTTTACTGAAAGTTTAAACTCTTTAAAAAATCATTTTATCGAAAGTTTAAACTCTTTCAGAAACTATACATTTAATATACCTCAAAAGAGATGCAATATTATTATGAAGAATATAAGATACATCAGAATAATCCAACAACTATGTTATCTATCTAATTATCAAATTTAATCAAATCTATAAATCTAATATCAAATCTAATCTAATCTATAACATCCACGTGTGATGCAAATATGGGAAAAGAGATAAATGGCTCGTGTGTAGCACAAGCCCAAAAGGGACTAGAATACTATAAAAGTTCAGTTGCAGGTCAATTTATTACCTTCAATTCAACTTTCAAATCCTTATAATAAGAATGATATATTCTAACATTACCCTTTATGCCCCTTATTTTAATCTCATATTACCTTTCGTTTCATATTCATCCGTAATCAATGGTGGTCAAAGTCGTTATAACTCTTCCTTCATAACTCTTCCACGAAGGTTACGATTCTTTTAATAAATCAAAGGTTTCAAAGTCGTTTTTACTCTTCCTTTATAACTCTTCCACGGAGGTTAGTATAATTAATCGAAGGTTTCTCTTACTCAATTAATTGTCATGGTTACTCTCTCTTAACCATGTAAAGCTTGTAAAACAAGCCAAACCCTTTCCTTTTCCAAAACCAAATGCTCTCCCTCTATAGATTGGATGCGGCAACGACAGTTGGGGGGGCAATCGTCTTGACGACGGAATCTGGAATAGCAGCACCTGGCATCGGTCTACGACGGAGTCATGCCTTTCTTTGTTTGATCTGTAATGGCACCAGTAACCATAGCACATGGAGGAAGCATGGCAGGAACATGAACACGACGAGGAAACGAAAAACCAGAAACTGTCAAGGAGACGACCACTACCACGGTGGTCGGAGGAGGAAATCAAAAATGTGATGAAATCATTTTTATTGCGCAATCAATTTTATAAACCTCTATTAAAATTCTCCTCATTGTCCTTTGTTTGATTGATCTGTGATGAAGTAACTAGAGTGAGAGGAAGAAAGGTACCAAAAATCGGAAAGGAGACGACCACGGTTATCGGCAGAGGAGGAAAGGGATCTTTTCATACTGAAGATCAAGGTAATCAATTCAATTTGTCACGCAACCAATTTTATATCAAAATTCTCCTTTTTAGTGTCTTATGGTTCTCTGTGATAACATCATTTTTTTGCCCTTGAAGGAAGGCGGACTGAACATTAAAGAAATTTTATCATGGAACAAAAAATCTACTATGTAAACTTATTTTTTATATTGATTCAGGTAAGAAGAATCTTTGGTCCTCGTGTGCGCATAAAGTCCTCCTTGCCCGCGATAATCTGAGGGATCGCCTTCCCAAAGACAACGACTCGTGGATTTGGAGAGTCATATTAAGAATTAAGGAGGATCTCAAAGGGACTATCCAGTTCCTTAGTTCAAGAAACGGAGCGTGGAATAATTTTTCTAAACCGAACGGTAAGATGAAATGTCATGCTATTTATGATCAGTTTCGTTCGCGCGGGTTGATCATCTGGTGGGACAAGATTATATGGAAGGGATGGACTGCGAAAAGATGGGCATTTATCAACCGGCTTGCCATTTGTGATAGACACCCTACTAAGTCTAAATTTAATACATGGGGAACGCTTAACAATGATACTTGCCATTTGTGCTGCAACGGCATTGAGACAAGAAGCCACTTATGGTGGGGGTGTCAGTTTACTTCTGCTGTTCTGAACGCTACTACGGGCTGGGCACGCATCAACTTCATTCGTGGCACCCTTCTGGATTGGCTGAAGCTCCTTAATAGCGATAGGAAACCTTCTGGGTTAATGTTTTAGGTTGCAAAGCTGGTGGTCTCAGCTACGGTTTACTTCATCTGGCTCGAAAGGAATAGAAGGATTTTTCAACAGGTGGAGCAGAATATCGAGGAATCTAGCGGACGGATTATTCAGGAATGCAAGATCAGGATCAACCTGAAAATGGATAGCAATACTAGGAGGATGACAAGAATTAGAGAGCAACTGCATATTTAGTTCTTTTTTGGGGTTGTCCTTGTTAGGTGGAATTTTTTCTGGTGTTTAGGGCTTACATTATACTGTGTAGGGATTTCTATTGTTTTGTTCTCCACTTGGCGGCCTTCCTGTTTGGATCTAAGTGGAGGGGTTTGTCTCCTCTGGGTTTATCTTGTAAAAGATTTTTCCCTTTGATAAATATATTTACCTTTATAAAAAAACATCATTTTTTGGCGCAATCAATTTTATAAACCTCTATTAAAATTCTCCTCCTTGTCCTTTGTTTGATTGATTTGTGATGAATTAACTAGAGTGGGAGGAAGGAAGGTACCAAAAACCGGAAAGGAGGTGACCACGGTTGTCGGCAAAAGAGGAAAGGTATCTTTTCATACTGAAGATCAAGGTAATCAAATCAATTTCGTCGCGCAACCAATTTTATATCAAAACTAGGGTCTCTTTACGCGTGCTTTGCACGGGCCTTGTGTTCGACTTTTGTCTTAGTTGTTTATTGAGTTTGCTTTATGGTTGTTTTTTGCATGTTGATTTTGTTTTAGTGTTCGTGTTTTTTTTACTTTTTAACTCTGCATTTGTAATTTGCAGTCTACTATTTGGTGTTTACCACTCTTTTGTTGTGAATGTCATAATAAAATACATTTGGTCGTTCATGTATTGTTTTCTTTGTGTTACATAATAGCCATTATAACCTCAGTTGCTTCTCAAATTTTGTTTCATGTTTGAGATGCGTAGTCCCTTAGAGCGTGTTGTTATTGTGCCTGAAAACATGTAATATAGTATGGTGATTAGTTAGAGGTTGCCTTTTCCGTGACAACATATTTCTTATTGTTGCAATGATATATTTGTTTATGTGTTTTTTATCTATGTATTAGTGAATTATTAATGTACATTTTCATTGTGACATGTATATCAAAAGGACTGAGATTTTGATTAGCTAGTCTTCCTTGTGACATGTATATCAAAAGGGTTGAGGTCGTGAAATGTTTTTGTCATTTAGCCTTCATGTGTTGAATGATTCTATGACTAAAAGAGCTGCAATTGGGAAATGACTTAAATTCGTATGTTAGCATTGAGAAACTACATCTATGGCGTTAGAACTGAATGTTGTAAATTTTAATTTATGACAGTAATTGTGAGAAACATGTTTTTAGTTTGAAATTATCTAATGCCTATGTTTAATTCCTTCTATCTCATATAAAAGGACATCTAATCGGGATCTAATGTGTTTTAATACTCTCCAAGAAACATAAAATCATAGACAATTAGCATTTAATCACATCACAACCTTACAATAAAATGACATTGGATATAAAACTTGATATTAAATGTTATGAAGAAAATGATAGATACTTGGAGCTTGAGAAGGTCCATTAACCCGTCCACCAGATCTGAGATGTTGCCTCTCCACTTTAGCTATTACTAAGATACCCTTCATAAGTTACAGTTACAACAAGTAAATTAAGATTTATCTTTCAGAGTATATCTTTGTAGGAGGAGAAGATTGAGTAGAGATTAGGCTTATCCCTTCCCTCTTCTAGAGGATCAGATTTTAAAGAACTCTTAAAACAGAGGAGGAAACTCCAAATACTTAGTGAGATTATTAGAAATGTTAAAATGGAGATTTAACCAAGTCTTATCGATCAATTTTTTTCTACCAATATTTTTAAAAGAGACAATTCTATTACAACAAAAGGGAAAACTTTGAATCCTAAGATGAGAGATCCAAATAAATGCAGACCTATATGAAGCAATTAACTGAATTAAGAAAATTATTCATGCTAAATGCAACTATAAGCTACACGGTCATATTTCAAGATGCAGTAATACTTTTACAATTGTCTTTAACCAAAACATGCTCAGTTTCATACTCTATATGAAGGAGGAACCTTACCTTCACCGTAATGTTAGTTACATAGACTAAATCCGACTTTTATCCCTGAAACGTGAACCTACCATTGGATCCCAACAAACCGAGCAAACACGACCTCCATGACGTACCCTGTCATCGTTTTTCAAGTTTTAACAGATTGGACATAATACCAAAATCAGAATCTGGATCATCAAACATGAAAATGAAATCAGATAAAGATATTTCCGAGGAATATGATTCTCTAAGAATTTCACCAACCCCGTTCGAGGGAATATAGATTTTTCTTAATAATTTGATACATTGGACAAGGTCATTCGTTCTTAAAGTGTGAGGTGCTATCATCTAATGAAATCCATAGAAGAGCTTCAAATGCTACTTGTTTCCTCTTGTATGGAGTACCACCACAAATGGGGACAATAAGTGCATAAAACATACTGATATCCATTATACCTGATGCAGATTCATCCAATACCCGCATGAACTTCAATGAGAAGGCACCGGAAATCTACAAGTAACTGTTAGAAGCCCTTTTCTTTGTGCGTTAAGAGATCTTCTGTATATTTGGACGTCAATACAGTCACCTGGCATGTATTTATAGATTCTATATTCCATTGAAGGAGGGAGAGTTTGAGTGTTGCAATGGCAGATCGGCAACAAAGGATTAAATTGAGTTTTTGTAACGTCGGAATGAAATTGGGTTTGTGTAACATCCGAACTGACTGATGATGTGTGTGAATTGGGGAAAATTTTGAGTTTCGTAACGGAGGATTGGTAACAAAGGAGTAAATTGAGTATGTGAAATTTGGTTTGTGTAACGTCAGAACTGAATGGTGACATGTGTGAATGGGGGCAAAGTAACGTTGATACGCCGAGATTGAATGAAGACGTGCGTGAATGGGGAAAGTAACGTCAAAATGATGGCTAGAAGTAAATGCTACGTAGTAGAAGGTAGGTTAAAGAAGAAGACATCTTTTGTATATTGTAATTCAGCTAGTGTGTATTGGGCCATCTATTTTCAATTAGTTTATATTGGTTCATCTATTACTGATGGGCTGAGGAAGGTACTTGTATACGGAAGGCCCAATAAAATAGATGAGGTTTTCAAATTTCTGTTCGAAACATCCAATTTAATAATAGTCAACGTCAGCTTGGAAGGATCAAATGTCACTAATAATGGTCCAGGTAAAATTGATATGGGCCAAAGCTACGTAGGCTATGTTGTTGAATAATAAATCAAACAATACGACCTAGTGTAATGTAATTGCTTCATTTTCCTTTAAAGGTAATAAAGATCAATTAGTAGGGTATTAAGATTCTCCTAATCTTAAATTCAATGAATGCAATTTTATATTAAACTAGAATCATGTTGCTCGTATATATGTCAATATTCTAGCTTATGTGATGAGTTTAATTTATGTTTCACGTAGGTTTGATTCTAGTTTATATCATACAATGTTAAATAGGTCTAATATTTATACTATAAATATATTCATGTAGGTCTAATTCTAATTTATTTTATACAATTTAAATAGGTCTAATTATAATATTATAATCATCTATTTATTGTATACACGCACATCTATTTATATTATATAATATACTCACATATCATATGATTAAGTGATATATATATCTTGTGTGATATAGCTGCGAATTATTAGACGTTCCAAATATTTGAGACTCAAATATTTCGATGATTGAATTATCCATTGGGGGTATTCCTTTTATTAGGCTTAGGTGGATGACACAAATAAGAATCTATTGATTTTGATTTTGATTATAGTTCTTTTTAGATTGAGTATTAGATGTGGACTTTTTACATAATTAGGATATAATAAATGTGTATTAGGATCACATTCCATTGAGCCTATTCTTTTTGTTGGGCTTAGGTGGATGACACAAATAAGAATCTATTAATTTTGATTTTGAGTATTAGTTTTTTTAGATTGAGTATTAGATGTGGGCCTTTTACATAATTAGGGTATAATAAATGTGTATTAGGATCACATTTAGTGTTTTTTGCATCCCCTAAGATTATAGTATACTAGAATCGTGTTGCACGTGCTTCGCACGGGCCTTATATATGTCAATATTTTAGCTTACGTGATGAGTTTAATTTATGTTTCACGTAGGTGTAATTCTAGTTTATTTCATACAATGATAAATAGGTCTGATATTAATACTATAAATATATTCATGTAGGTAATTCTAATTTATTTTATACAATTTTAAATAGGTCTAATTATAATATTATAACTATCTATTTATTGTATACACATAAATCTATTTATATTATATAATATATTCTCATATCAGATGGTTAACCGATATATATCTTGTATGAGATAACTGCGAATAATTAGACATTCCAGATATTTGAAGCTCAAATATTTTGATTATTGAATTATCCATTGGGCCTATTCTTTTTGTTGGGCTTAGGTTGATGACACAAATAAGAATCTATTGATTTTGACTTTGATTTTGATTATTAGTTTATTTAAGACGATGAAGCAACACTGTGGGTCTTTCTTTAACTACCGAAAATTAGGCTCGTACAAAACAGATGTATGAATAGGCATATTACTCTTCCTCTATAAATTAAATGTGGGCCTTTACACGAAAACAGTACCAACGCAAATATGGGCCCAGTAAACAAAATTAAATCTGGGCATATTCTTCTTCCTTCATAATTAGGGTATAATTAAATGTGGGCCTTCTATAAATTAAATGTCAATATTTTAGATTATGTGATGAATTTAATTTATGTTTCACGTAGGTATAATTCTAGTTTATTTCATACAATGTTAAATAGGTCTAATATTAATACTATAAATATATTCATGTAGGTCTAATTCTAATTTACTTTATACAATAAATAGGTCTAATTATAATATTATAATCATCTATTATTATATACACAAACATCTATTTATATTATATAATATACTCTCATATCAGATGATTAAGTGATATATATCTTGTATGATATAGTGCGAATAATTAGACGTTCCAAATATTTAAGACTCAAATATTTCGATGATTGTATTATCCATTGGACCTATTCTTTTGTTGGGATTAGGTGGATGATTATTAGTTTTTTTTAGATTGAGTATTAGATGTTGAACTTTTACATAATTAGGGTATAATTAATGTGTATTAGGATCACATTTAGTGTTTTTCGCATCCCCTAAGATTATAATATATTAGATATTAAGATAAGATAAGAGTAAGATTAAGATTTATATTCTTTTACTTTGAGGTCTTACTTATAAGTGTTTTTTAGATTGAGTATTAGTCACTAATTGGTTATTGTAAAAGGACAATTGAAAGTTTAAGCTCAAAGTTTGTAAAATATAGCATCAACAATATGTTAGAGAGAAATTCTGGATCACAGAATTTTATTCCAACAACTTGAAGGATATTTAAAATTTAAATATTATCTCACAAAGTTGAAAGATATAAAAACAGAAATCAAACTTTGGCATATAGTGTTCTTGTTTGCTGAGCTACGTCATTATCAAGTCTTACAACCCTCAAACATCACAAATTAACCCAACTATTTGCAATCATCTTATAAATAGATATTATATAATAGAAAATAACATAGATATGTGATCTATACCAGATCTCACCATCATTAGTAATGTGAATTTTGAAATTTATATGCACTATTGCAAAGTCTGCAATGTTCTTTGGCTAGTGAAAATCCGAAATTAGAAGGAGATTCTTCTATACATCAAGTTTATCTGAAGTGGTTCGGTGTCTGCATAATAAAGGTCTAATCGAGGCCAATATGGAACAGCATACTTAAATCATAATAAGGATAAGAAACACAAATAATAATTACTCAACCAAAAGGGGAATTAAGAAACGTTGATTTCTTTCTTACTTGATATAGATTCTTATGTAATAATGGAAGGAAATTAATCTTCGGTAAGTTTTTTGATCGAAGAAAATGAAAGTAGAGGGGGTGGTGAAAGTCGATGGAGAGGTGAATTTGGCTTTTCGAGAGGCCAAGATAGCAAAAGAAGTATCATGGCCGATGAGTCTCGAGGTCGTACACTCATAGTGAGGGTTGGACGAAAGGAAGGAGCTTATTAATCTAAAGAGTATTTAATGGATGAGAGGCAAGTGAAAGGTTCAAGTTTCCGTTGTAACTGTGACTTTACTTACATGGGTACCTTGATGAGGGAGGCAATAAGGTTGCTCAATCAATTAGTAAGTTGGAAGATCATAAGTCATAACTCATAAGTTACGGTATGTGAAGCATAAATTTGGATTGAGATAAATAAAAATATGTTATTATTATTAAAATTAGAGAAATAAGAAAGAGTTGATTTTATATTAATTAATGTTTAAAATACCCAATTTATAAGTATTATTATGATGGAAATGGAAATCTTAAATTCCACATTTATTGATTTGAACCCACCCCCCCCCCCCCCAATCTTTATATATACTAGGACCTTCGGGCCCGTGCTATGCACAAGCCATTGTTTTTTCTTCGTATTTTTATTTGTTTCCTTTATTTTTATCGTGTAGTTTTTTCGATGTTTTCTTATCTTTTCTTTTTCCTAGTGGTTTTATTGTTTTATTATTTTTTCTATAAAGAATAATAATAAAATACTATATGAATATTATTATATTGGTTTTATTGTAGTTACATTTTTAAGTTTTCAACAACCCTATCTAATTGACCTAATAAAATGTTTTCTATACAAAATAATAATACAATTTAAAATACTCTATTAATATTTTAATCTAGTTTTATTTGATCTATATTTCGAATAATCCACCAACCTTATCTACTTTAGGTCATGAAAATGATAATCATTTACTGTTTCTATATATAAGAGTGTTTATATTAGTGACCTAACACTAATAATTGTCCCTTTTTTCATATTCTTAGTGGTGTAAATTATTCTCGTTGTGTAAATTGATTTGAGACAAAGGTCACTTATTTTGGTATTTTATAAATTTTTATGTCGTTGTACTACATGATATTAGATACCGCAATATATTTGTCTACTAATTCTCATTGTTTTCCTTGAATAAAACTTACGAACTTTCCAGCAACCCTATCTAATTTAGGCCAATAAAATGATAATCATTTACTTTTTTATATGTATAATTTTGTTTATATTATTCAGTCAACGTAATCATTTTTTCTCTCCATATTGTTAGTGGTGTAGTTAATCTTGTTGTGTAAATTGATTTGAAACAAAGGTCGCTTATTTCAGTCGTCTTTTTATTTTGATATCTTTGTAGTTCATGATATTAGATACTATAATATATTTGTCTACTCAATCTAATTCTTTTCCTCAAATAAAACTTAGGAATCCATTTATTTTAATCTACAATATTACGTTGTACCATGTCGGTTGTTAAGAAAAAACATTGAAAAAAAAACTACACAATAAATTAAAGGAAACAAACAAAAAATACAAAAAAAAAAGAAACAATGGAAGATCTAGTAAAAAGGCAAAGGATTTGTATTTGGTGTACCGTGTTTCCTAGTGCAGCGTGAGCACGACCAAGGTAGAGCAATTGAGTCAGTGCCTTGTCCATTTGTGGTTGTGGAGCTCCAGCAAGGTTCATTGTTTCAGACATGTTCCTTGTTGATGCGTTGTAGAGGAAGGAATTGAGGTGGGTATGATCTTGAGTGGTATGTTTGTAGGGATATATATACACATTCGTGGTTTAGTATTGTGGAAGTTGAATAGTTTCTGAAACCCCATGGTTGAGATTTTTAATGGTGATTTCCCAAAAGCCATAGTTGAGAATTTTAATGGTTATTTAGGGCATATGACATTTAAGTTGACTGAGGATCTCAATGGTTCAATTTATGTAATGTTTTTTAATCGGTTTTCTTTATAATTTAATTGTGATTTATGATGTAGGAGTTTAAGTTGATTGTGGATTGGAATAATGAAACACATTAAGAAGAATAAGGTTCTTCAATGGGAACGGAATGGAACAATAGAATTTACAAATCTTAAATAACATTTGATGACAAATCTAATTTCATATTTATTGATTTGAAATCCCCCTAATTTTTATACATATATTAAGATAAGATAAGATTAAGATTAAGATTTATATTCTATTACTTTGAGGTCTTACTTATTAGTATTTTTTAGATTGATGATTAGTAATTAATTAGGTTATTGTGATAGGACAATTGAAAGTTTAAGCTCAAAGTTTGTAAAACATAGCATCAATAATATGAGGTGGGTTCCGGTATGAAGTGCCCTTATGGTGTGAAATGTAAAGAATGTTGAGCCATTAGATTAGAAAAAGGAGGTCTGCGATTAAAAGATATTTTTTAATGAGACCACACGGTGGCATTTTTGTAATTAATGATGAACTTTTTTTTTACTTTTTATGGGGGATTTTTTTTATCCCCTTAGAACTGAACGATTGCGTGTTATATGTGAAAATTAGCGTGTTATATGTGTACCCGAGAAAACATCGCACTTCACACCATAAGGGCACTTCACACCGGATCCTTATTCTCAATAATATATTAGAGAGAAATTATGTATCACAATATTTATTCCAACAACTTGAAGGATATTTAAAATTTAAATATTATCTCACAAAATTGAAAGATATAAAAACATAAATAAAACATTGGCATATAGTGTTCTTGTTTGCCGAGCTACGTCATCATCAAGTCCTGCAACAATCGAACATCACATATTGACCCAACTATTTGCAACCAACTTATAAATAGATATTGTATAATAGAAAATAGCATATATTTGTGATCTATACCAGATCTCACCATCATTACTAATGTGATTTTTGAAATTCATATGCACTATTGCAAAGTCTGCAATGTTTTTTGGCTAGTGAAAATCCCATAATTAAAAGGAAATTCTTCTATATATCAACGATGTCTACATAATAGAGGTCTAATCGAGGCCAATATGAAACAGAATACTTAAATCATAATAAGGATAGGAAACACAAATAAGAATTACTCAACCAAAAGGGGAATTAAGAAACATTGATTTCTTTCTTACATGATATAGATTCTCATATAATAACAGAAGGAAATCAATCTACGGTAAGTTTTTGCTCGAAGAAGATGAAAGTAGAGGGGGGTGGTGAAAGCCGATGGAGAGGTCAATTTGGCTTTTCAAGAGGCTGAGAAAGCAAAAGACGTGTCATGGCCGATGAGTTCTGAGGTTGTACTCTCACAGTGAGGACTGGACGAAGTAAGGAGCTTATTAATCTAAAGGGTATTTAATGGATGAGAGGCAAGGGAAAGGTTCCCCGTTGTAACCGTGACTTTACTTACAGTGGTGTCTTGATGAGGGAGGCAATAAGGTTGCTTAATTAATTAGTAAGTTGGAAGGTCATAAGTCATAAATCATAAGTTACGGTATATGAAGCATAAATTTGGATTGGGATAAATAAAAACTATATTATTATTAAAATTAGAGAAATAAGAATAAGTTTGAGGGCATACTTCTCAAATCGGTTTAGATCTAAGAAGAAAATCGAGTTTCTGATGTAGAGGGTCCCGTATGTGGGCAACTACAGAGCACACTTCTCAAATCGATTTAGATCTAAAAAGAAAATCGAGTTTCTAATGTAGACAGTCCCGTATGTGGGCAAATACAGAGCATACTTCTCAAAAGAGAGGAAGAGAGATGAAGAGAGGAAGATATTCATGCACAATGGAGAATGTCTCTATTTATAGGCTAAGGAGGAGGGATTGGGCTATTGGGCTAACCAAATTGGACCGAACAAATTGGACCGAGTAATAGGAATTCTAGAGGAGGGTGGGAATTAAAAATGAGTGAAAATGGGTCTTCAATGGAGGAGTAATGTAAATGCAAATTTACATTTAAGATTTCAAAGTCCACCTAATCTTTATATGTATTAAGATAATTAAGATTTTTTTTTACTTTGAGGTCTTGTTTATTACTGTTTTTTAGATTGATTATCAGTCATTAATTGGGTGATTGTTAAATTAGATAATTGAACGTTTAAACTCAAAGTTTGTAAAATATAGCATCAACACTATGTTAGAGAGACATTCTGGATCATAGAATTTGTTCCTACAACTTGAAGGATAATTAAAATTTGAATATTTTCTCACAGAGTTGAAAGATATAAAAACAAAAATCAAACATTGGCATATAGTGTTCTTGTTTGCCGAGCTACTTCATCATCATGTCCTGCAACCCTCAAACATCACATATTAACCCAACTATCTGCAATCAACTTATAAATAGAATTGTATATTAGAAAATAGCATAGATTTGTGATCTATACCAGATCTCACCATCACTATTGATGTGATTTTTGAAATTCATATGCACTACGACAAAGTCTTATCTGCAATGTTCTTTGGCTAGTGAAAATCCCACAATTAAAAAAAAGGAAATTCTTCTATACATCAAGTGTATCTGGTGTGGTTGGATGTCAACATAATAGAGGTCTAATCGAGGTCAATATGAAACAGAATACTTAAATCATAATAAGGATAAGAAACATAAATAAGAATTACTTAACCAAAAGGGGAATTAAAAACGTTGATTTCTTTCTTACCTGATATAGATTCTCATATAATAATGGAAGGAAATCAATCTACGTAAGTTGTTGACCAAAGAATATGGAATTAGAGGGGGTGGTGAAAGCCGGTGGAGAGGTGAATTTGGCTTTAGGAGAGGCGGAGAAAGCAAATGAAGTGCCATGGCCGATGAGTTCTGAACTCGTACACTCATAGTGAGGATTGGCCAAAGGAAGGAGCGTATTAATCTAAAGGGTATTTAATGGATGAGATGCAAGCGAAAGGTTCAAACTCCCGTTGTAACCGTGACTTTACTCATAGGGTTATCTTGATGATGGAGGCAATAAGGTTGCTCAATCAATTAATAATTGGAAGGTCATAAGTCTTAACTCATAAGTTATGGTATGTGAAGCATAAATTTGGATTAGGATAAATAAAAACTATACTATTATTATTAAAATTAGAGAAATAAGAATGAGTTGATTTTATAGTAATTTATTGCTTCAAAAACTCAACATTATTGATTTGACCCCCCTAGTGTTTATATTACGATATTAAGATAAGATAAGATTAAGATATTTGCAAAATTAATAAGAATAAAGGGGTATTTAGTGTTTCTTAAACCCCACATTTAGTGATTAGAAGTACCCGTAATCTTTATATATATAGGACCTTCGGGCCCGTGCTACGCACATGTCATTGTTATTTTTTCGTATTTTTTGTTTGTTTCCTTTATTTTATCGTGTAGTTTTTTCGATGTTTTTCTTATCTTTTCTTTTTCATGCCCTAGTGGTTTTATTATTTTATTAATTTTTCTATAAAGAATAATAATATATTAAAATACTATATGAATATTATTATGTTGGTTTTATTCTAGTTACATTTTTAAGTTTTCAACAACCCTATCTAATTGACCTAATTAAAATCTTTTCTATACAAAATAATAATACAATTTAAAATTCTCTATTAATATTTTAATCTAGTTTTATTTGATCTATATTTCGAATAATCCACCAACCTTATCTAATTTAGGTCATGAAAATGATAATCATTTACTTTTTCTATATATAAGAGTGTTTATATTAGTGACCTAACACTAATAATTGTCCCTTTCTTCATTGTCTTAGTGGTGTAATTATTCTTGTTATGTAAATTAATTTGAGACAAAGGTCACTTATTTTGGTATTTTATAAATTTTTATGTCATTGTACTACATGATATTAGATACCGCAGTATATTTGTCTACTAATTCTCATTGTTTTGCCTTGAATAAAAGTTACGAACATTCCAGCAACCCTATCTAATTTAGGCCAATAAAATGATAATCATTTACTTTTTATATGTATAATTTTGTTTATATTATTCAATCAAGGTAATAATTATTTTCTCTCCATATTGTTAGTGGTGTAGTTAATCTTGTTGTGTAAATTGATTTGAAACAAAGGTCACTTATTTCGATTGTCATTTTATTTTGATATCTTTGTAGTTCATGATATTAGATACTATAATATATTTGTCTAATCAATCTAATTCTTTTCCTCAAATAAAACTTAGTAATCCGTTTATTTGAATCTACAATATTACGTTGTATCATGCCGGTTGGTAAGAAAAAACATAGAAAAAAACTACACAATAAAATAAAGGAAACAAACAAAAAATACGAAAAAAGAAACAATGGAAGATCCTATAAAAAAAGGAAAAGGGATTTGTATTTTGGTGTACCGTGTTCCCTAGTGCAGCGTGAGCACGACCAAGGTAGAGCAATTGAGTCAGTGCCTTGTCCATTTGTGGTTGTGGAGCTCCAGCGCGGTTCATTGTTTCAGACTTGTTCCTTGTTGATGCGTTGTAAAGGAAGGAATTGAGGTGGGTATGATCTTGAGTGGTGTGTTTGTAGGGATATATATACACATCCTTGGTTTAGTATTGTGGAAGTTGAATAATTTCTGAAACCCCATGGTTGAGATTTTTAATGGTGATTTCCCAAAAGCCATAGTTGAGAACTTTAATGGTTATTTAGGGCATATGGCGTTTAAGTTGACTGAGGATCTCAATGGTTCAATTTATGTAATGGTTTTTTAATCGGTTTCTTTATACTTTAATTGTGATTTATGGTGTAGGATGTTTAAGTTGATTGTGGATTGGAATAATGAAACACATTAAGAAGAATAAGGTTCTTCAATGGGGACGAAAGGGAATAATAGAATTTACAAATCTTAAATAACATTTGATGACAAATGTAATTTCATATTTATTGATTTAAAATCCCCCTAATTTTTACACATATATTAAGATAAGATAAGATTAAGATTAAGATTTATATTATTTTACTTTGAGGTCTTACTTATTAGTATTTTTTAGATTGATTATTAGTCATTAATTGGGTTATTGTGCAAGGACAATTGCAAGTTTAAGCTCAAAGTTTGTAAAATATAGCATCAATAATATATTAGAGAGAAATTCTGGATCACATAATTTATTCCAACAACTTGAAGGATATTTAAAATTTAAATATTATCTCACAAAGTTGAAAGATATAAAAACATAAATCAAACTTTGGCATATAGTGTTCTTGTTTGCCGAGCTACGTCATTATCAAGTCCTGCAACCCTCGAAGATCACATATTAACCCAACTATTTGCAACCAACTTATAAATAGATATTGTATAATAGAAAATAGCATAGATTTGTGATCTATACCAGATCTCAACATCATTACTAATGTGATTTTTGAAATTCATATGCACTACTGCAAAGTCTGTAATGTTCTTTGGCTAGAGAAAATCCCACAATTAAAAGGAAATTCTTCTGTACATCAAGGATGTTTGCATAATAGAGGTCTAATCGAGCCCAATATGAAAAGAATACTTAAATCATAATAAGGATAAGAAACACAAATAAGAATTACTCAACCAAAAGGGGAATTAAGAAACGTTGATTTCTTCCTTACCTGATATAGATTCTCATATAATAAAAGAAGGAAATCAATCTACGGTAAGTTATTGATCGAAGAAGATGAAAGTAGAGGGGGTGGTGAAAGCCGATGGAGAGGTGAATTTGGCTTTTCGAGAGGATGAGAAAGGAAAAGACGTGCCATGGCTGATGAGTTCTGATGTCGTACACTCACAGTGAGGATTGGACGAAGTAAGGAGCTTATTAATCTAAAGGGTATTTAATGGATGAGAGGCAAGCGAAAGGTTCCCCGTTATGACCATGACTTTACTTATAGCGGTATCTTGATGAGGGAGGCAATAAGGTTGCTCAGTTAATCAGTAAGTTGGAAGTTCATAAGTCATAACTCATAAGTTACGGTATGTGAAGCATAAATTTGGATTGGGATAAATAAAAACTATATTATTATTATTAAAATTAGAGAAATAAGAATGAGTTTGAGGGCATACTTCTCAAATCGATTTAGATCTAAGAAGAAAATCGAGTTTCTGATGTAGAGGATCCCGTATGTGGGCAACTACAGAGCATACTTCTCAAATCGATTTAGATCTAAGAAGAAAATCGAGTTTCTCGATGTAGAGGATCCCGTATGTGGGAAACTACAGAGCATACTTCTCAAAAGAGAGGAAGAGAGATGAAGAGAGGAAGAGAGGAAGATATTCTTTCACAATGGAGAATGTGTCTATTTATAGGCTAAGGAGGAGGGATTAGGCTAACCAAATTGGGCCGAACAAATTGGACCGAGTAATAGGAATTCTAGAGGAGGGTGGAAATTAAAAATGGGTGAAAATGGGTATTCAATGGAGGAGTAATGAAAATGCAAATTTATATTTAAGATTTCAATGTCCCCCTAATCTTTATATGTATTAAGACTAGGACCTTCGGCCCCGTGCTACCCACGAGCCATTGTTTCTTTTTTCGTATTTTTTGTTTGTTTCGTTTATTTTATTGTGTCGTTATTTTCTATGTTTTATTTTATCTTTTCTTTTCGTGCCCTAGTGGTTTTATTGTATTATTTTTCTTTCTATAAAGAATAATATTACATCAAAATAGTATATGAATATTATTATGCCGGTTTTACTGTAGTTATATTTTGAAAATTTCAACAACCCTATGTAATTGACCTAATTAAAATGTTTTCTATACAGAATAATAATACAATTTAAAATACTCTACTAATATTTTAATCTAGTTTTATTTGATCTATATTTCCAATAATCCACCAACCTTATCTAATTTAGGCCTCGAAAATGATAATCATTTACTTTTTCTATATATAAGAGTGTTTATATTAGTGGCCTAACACTAATAATTGTCCCTTCTTTCATATTCTTAGTGGTGTAATTATTCTCGTTGTGTAAATTGATTTGAGACAAATGTCACTTATTTTGGTATTTTATAAATTTTTATGTCGGTGCACTTCATGATATTAGATACCGTAATATATTTGTCTACTAATTCTCATTGTTTTCCTTGAATAAAACTTATGAACATTCTGCAACCCTAACTAATTTAGGCCAATAAAATGATAATCATTTAATTTTTATGTATAATTGTGTTTATATTAATCAGTCAACATAATAACTTTTTCTCTCCATATTGTTAGTGGTGTAGTTAATCTTGTTGTGTAAATGGATTTGAAACAAATGTCACTTATTTCGATCACCTTTTTATTTTGATATCTTTGTAGTTCATGTTATTAGATACCGTAATATATTTATCTACTCAATCTAATTGTTTTCCTCAAATAACACTTAGGAATCCGTTTATTTGAATCTACATTATTACTTTGTACCATGTCGGTTGGTAAGAAAAAACATAGAAAAAAATTATAAAATAAAATAAAGGAAACAAACAAAAAATCCGAAGAAAAAAAACAATGGCAGATCCTAGTAAAAAGGCAAAGGGATTTGTATTTTGGTGTACCGTGTTCCCTAGTGCAGCGTGAGCACGACAAAGGTAGAGCAATTGAGTCAGTGCCTTATCCATTGGTGGTTGTGGAGCTCCAACGCGGTTCATTGTTTCAGACTTATTCCTTGTTGTTGCGTTGTAGAGGAAGGAACTGAGGTGAGTATGATCTTGAGTGTGTGTTTGTAGGGATATATATACACATCCGTGGTTTAGTATTGTAGAAGTTGAATAGTTTTGAAACCCCATGGTTGAGATTTTTAATCGTGATTTCCCCAAAGCCATAGTTGATAACTTTAATGGTTATTTAGGGCATATGACGTTTAAGTTGACTAAGGATCTCAATGGTTCAATTTCTGTAATGTTTTTTTAGTCGGTTTGCTTTATACTTTAATTGTGATTTATAGTGTAGCATGTTTAAGTTGATTGTGGATTAGAATGGTCCGGTTACAATAAAACGCATTAAGAAGAATATGGTTCTTCAATGGGACAGAATAGAACAATAGAATTTAAAAATCTTAAATAACATTTAATGGCAAATGTAATTTCTTATTTATTGATTTGAAATCCCCCTAATTTTTATACATACCAGGACCTTTGGGCCCATGCTACGCACAGGCCGTTGTTTCTTTTTTTGTATTTTTTGTTTGTTTCCTTTATTTTATCGTGTAGTTTTTCGATGTTTTTCTTATCTTTTCTTTTTCGTGCCCTAGTGGTTTTATTGTTTTACTAATTTTTCTATAAAGAATAATAATACATTAAAATACTATATGAATATTATTATGCTGGTTTTGTTGTAGTTATATTTTTAAGTTTTCAACAACCCTATGTAATTGACCTAATTAAAATGTTTTCTATACAAAATAATAATACAATTTAAAATAGTCTATTAATATTTTAATCTAGTTTTATTTGATCTATATTTCGAATAATCCACCAACCTTATCTAATTTAGGCCATGAAAATGATAATCATTTACTTGTTCTATATATAAGAGTGTTTATATTAGTGACCTAACACTAATAATTGTCCCTTTTTCCGTATTCTTATTGTTTACTAATTCTCATTGTTTTCCTTGAATAAAACTTACGAACATTCCAGCAACTCTATCTAATTTAGGCCAATAAAATGATAACCATTTACTTTTTATATGTATAATTTAGTTTATATTATTCAGTCAACGTAATAATTTTCTCTCTCCATATTGTTAGTGTTGTAGTTAATCTTGTTGTGTAAATTGATTTGAAAAAAAAGGTCACTTATTTCGGTCGTCTTTTTATTTTGATATCTTTGTAGTTCATGATATTATATGTTATAATATATTTGTCTACTCAATCTAATTCTTTTCCTCAAATATAACTTTGGAATCCATTTATTTGAATCTACAATATTACGTTGTACCATGCTGGTTGGTAAGAAAAAACATAGAAAAAAAGTACACAATAAAATAAAGGAAATAAACAAAAAATACGAAAAAAGAAACAATAGTATATCCTAGTAAAAAGGCAAAGGGATTTGTATGTTGGTGTATCGTGTTCCCTAGTGCATGCAGCGTCAGCACGACCAAGGTAGAGCAATTGATCAGTGCCTTGTCCATTTGTGGTTGTGGAGCTCCAGTGCGGTTCATTGTTTCAGACTTGTTCCTTGTTGATGCGTTGTAGAGGAAGGAATTGAGGTGGGTATGATCTTGAGTGGTGTGTTTGTAGGGATATATATACACATCCATGGTTTAGTATTGTGGAAGTTGAATAGCTTCCGAAACCCCATGGTTGAGATTTTTAATGGTGATTTCCCAAAAGCCATAGTTGAGAACTTTAATGGTTATTTAGGGCATATGTCATTTAAGTTGACTGAGGATCTCAATGGTTCAATTTATGTAATGTTTTTTTAATCGGTTTCTTTATACTTTAATTGTGATTTATGGTGTAGGATGTTTAAGTTGATTGTGGATTGGAATAATGAAACACATTAAGAAGAATAAGGTTCTTCAATGGGGACGGAAGGGAATAATAGAATTTATAAATATTAAATAACATTTGATGACAAATGTAATTTCATATTTATTGATTTGAAATCCCCCTAATTTTTATACATATATTAAGATAAGATAAGATTAAGATTAAGATTTATATTCTTTTACTTTGAGGTCTTACTTATTAGTGTTTTTTAGATTGATTATTAGTCATTAATTGGGTTATTGTGATAGAACAATTGAAAGTTTAAGCTCAAAGTTTGTAAATTATAGCATCAATAATATATTAGAGAGAAAGTCTGGATCAGAGAATTTATTCCAACAACTTGAACGATATTTAAAATTTAAATATTATCTCACAAAGTTGAAAGATATAAAAACATAAATCAAACTTTGGCATATAGTATTCTTGTTTGCCGAGCTACGTCATCATCAAGTCCTGCAACCCTCGAACATCACATATTAACCCAACTATTTGCAATCAACTTATAAATAGATATTGTATAATTGAAAATAGCATAGATTTGTGATCTATACCAGATCTCGCCATCATTACTAATGTGATTTTTGAAATTCATATGCACTACTACAAAGTCTGCAATGTTCTTTGGCTTGTGAAAATCCCACAATTAAAAGGAAATTCTTCTATACATCAAGGATGTCTGCATAATAGAGGTCTAATCGAGACCAATATGAAACAGAATACTTAAATCATAATAAGGATAAGAAACACAAATAAGAATAACTCAACCAAAAGGGGAATTAAGAAACGTTGATTTCTTCCTTACCTGATATAGATTCTCATATAGTAAAAGAAGGAAATCAATCTACGGTAAGTTATTGATCGAAGAAGATGAAAGTAGAGGGGGTGGTGAAAGCCGATGCAGAGGTGAATTTGGCTTTTCGAGAGGATGAGAAAGGAAAAGACGTGTCATGGCCGATGAGTTCTGAGGTCGTACACTCACAGTGAGGATTGGACGAAGAAAGAAGCTTATTAATCTAAAGGGTATTTAATGGATGAGAGGCAAGCGAAAGGTTCCCCGTTATAACCATGACTTTACTTATAGCAGTATCTTGATGAGGGAGGCAATAAGGTTGCTCAGTTAATCAGTAAGTTGGAAGTTCATAAGTCATAACTCATAAGTTATGGTATATGAAGCATAAATTTGAATTGGGATAAATAAAAACTATATTATTATTAAAATTAGAGAAATAAGAATGAGTTTGAGGGCATACTTCTCAAATTGATTTAGATCTAAGAAGAAAATCGAGTTTCTGATGTAGAGGATCCCGTATGTGGGCAACTATAGAGCATACTTCTCAAATCGAATTAGATCTAAGACGAAAATCGAGTTTCTGATGTAGAGGATACCATATGTGGACAACTACAGAGCATACTTCTCAAAAGAGAGGAAGAGAGTTGAAGAGAGGAAGAGAGAAAGATATTCTTGCACAATGGAGAATGTCTCTATTTAGACACTAAGGAAGAGGGACTGGGCTATTAGACTAACCAAATTGGGCCGAATAAATTGGACCGAGTAAGGAATTCTAGAGGAGGGTAGAAAATAAAAATGGGTGAAAATGGGTCTTCAATGGAGGAGTAATGAAAATGTAAATTTACATTTAAAATTTCAAAGTCCACCTAATCTTTATATGTAAATAAGAATGAGTTTGAGGGCATATATTTCTCAAATCGATTTAGATCTAAGAAGAAAATCGAGTTTCTGATGTAGAGGATCCCGTGTGTGGGAAACTACAGAGGATACTTCTCAAATCGATTTAGATCAAAGAAGAAAATCGAGTTTCTGATGTAGAGGATCCCGTATGTGGGTAGAGCATACTTCTCAAAAGAGAGGAAGAGAGATGAATAGAGAAAGAGAGAAAGATATTCTTCCACAATGGAGAATGTCTCTATTTATAGGCTAAGGAAGAGGGATTGAGCTAACCAAATTGGGCCAAACAAATTGGACCGAGTAATAGGAATTCTAGAGGAGGGTGGAAATTAAAAATGGGTGAAAATGGGTCTTAAATGGAGGAGTAATGAAAATGCAAATTTACATTTAAAATTTCAAAGTCTCCCTAATCTTTATATGTAAATAAGAATGAGTTTGAGGGCATATATTTTCTCAAATCGATTTAGATCTAAGAATAAAATCGAGTTTCTGATGTAGAGGATCCCGTATGTGGGCAACTACAGAGGATACTTCTCAAATCGATTTAGATCTAAGAAGAAAATCGAGTTTCTGATGTAGAGGATCCCGTATGTGGGCAAATACAGAGCATACTTCTCAAAAGAGAGGAAGAGAGATGAAGAGAGGAAGAGAGAAAGATATTCTTGCACAATGGAGAATGTCTCTATTTATAGGCTAAGGAAGAGGGATTTGGCTATTGGACTAACCAAATTGGGCCGAACAAATTGGACCAAGTAATAGGAATTCTAGAGGAGGGTGGAAATTAAAAATAAGTGAAAATGGGTCTTCAATGGAGGAGTAATTAAAATGCAAATTTACATTTAAAATTTCAAAGTCCCCCTAATCTTTATATGTACTAGTGATGGCATGCCCATGCTACGCACGGGCTATTGTGTCTTTCTTTCTTTTTAAGGAAAATTAGTTTTATTTAAGAGTTGTTTGCTTCGCACGAGCTTGTGTTTGGGTAGTTGGATCTTTGAATAGGTGAAAACATATAATTAAGGCGGCATTTTCCTTAGAAATTAATAGAATAATTTGTTGCTTTAACATACAATGTGCATTGTCGGTCAAGCACATACTTGCAATTGAAGCTTTTTTTATTACGTAACTTGTGTGACCATGTGTAATACTCCATGGATTATTGTACATTACATTGTTTTTGATTAGGTATGTAACCTTTCGTTGTTACTATTTGAGCCTATTTTTTAAAGTTTTAAATTCCATTTCATCCACTATATTAACTAACATCGTAAAATGACAACAAACTATATACACATATTAAGAATTGAAGGTAATAGAAAAGATGGAAGAAAACATGCAGAAGAATAGAAATTTATAGGAATAAATTGACATTAAGTTTGACTTCGCTTTGATATTGATCATCTTTTCCCAATCATAACATCACTCAATTTTTTTATTCGTATGTATAGACTCATGGTGATGGCCGCTCTTATGGGACTGCAAGCGTGCATTCATTTCTGTATTTATAGAGTGATAGAGGTTATGCTTTGACTTCTGCAAAGAAGGGTCAGAACATAAAAAGAGGAAAGATTTAAGGCGATTTTGAGAATGATAATATCTAATTGTACTAAAGGATATGAAATACATCACGCGGAGTCTTGGAATTCAAAAAGACGTGAAGTTAAATTTAATTAATTTGACTATTTATCTTCCATAATCAAGTAGAGGGTTAACACAACTTCTATTTTATTTGAGAGTTTTTCGTTTTTTCTTTCGCATTTATTTCAAAAATGATCAATAATGAAAATAAGGGTATGTTGAGAAATATGCTTAAAAAAACTCAACTTTATAAGGATTATGATATGATATGATGTATAGATTCATGGTGATGGGCTCTCTTATAGGACTGCATGTGTGTATTCATTTATTTATTTATAGAGAAATGAAGGTGATGGTTTGACTTGTGCAAAGACGGGTCGCAACATAGAAAGAGCAAAGGTTAAATGCGGTTTCAGAATAAGAAAGGATTTTTATTTAATAGTAATAAAGGATAAGAAGTGAATTATGTGGACTCTTGGAATTCAAAGGGACGCGAAACTTAATTCACTTAATTTGACTATTTATCTTTCCTAATTGAGTAGAAGGCTAATGCAATTTTCATTTTATGTGAGAGATTTTAGTTTTTCTTTCACACTTATTTCCAAAAAGATGATTAAAGAAAATAAGGGCAACTGTGAAAATTTAAACAAAACCCAAGTTGTGTTTGAGGGCATACTTCTCAAATCGATTTAGATCTAAGAAGAAAATCGAGTTTTTGATGTAGAGGATCCCGTATGTGGGGAACTACAGAGCATACTTCTCAAATTGATTTAGATCTAAGAAGAAAATCGAGTTTCTGATGTAGAGGATCCCGTATGTGGGCAACTACAGAGCATACTTCTCAAAAGAGAGGAAGAGAGATGAAGAGAGGAAGATATTCTTGCACAATGGAGAATGTCTCTATTTATAGGCTAAGGAGGAGGGATTGGCCTATTGGGCTAACCAAATTGGGCCGAATAAATTGGACCGAGTAATAGGAATTCTAGAGGTTAATGATGTCAAACAATAAGGAGGGTATTAATGATGCCAAGGCTATATTCAAAGGTAAGGGAAATTAAAAATGGGTGAAAATGGTCTTCAATGGAGGAGTAATGAAAATGCAAATTTACATTTAAGATTCAAAGTCCCCCTAATCTTTATATGTATTAAGATTATATAGTTCTTTAGATTAAGTATTAGATGTGGGCCTTTCACATAATTAGGGTATAATTAATGTATATTAGGATCACATTTAGTGTTCTTTGGCTAGTGAAAATCTCACAATTAAAAGAAATTCTTCTATACATCAAGGATGTCTGCATAATAGAGGTCTAATCGAGGCCAATATGAAACAGAATACTTAGATCATAATAAGGATAAGAAACACAAATAAGAATTACTCAACCAAAAGGGGAGTTAAGAAACGTTGATTTCTTTCTTACCTGATATAGATTCTCATATAATAACGGAAGGAAATCAATCTACGGTAAGTTTTTGATCGAAGAAGATGAAAGTAGAGGGGGTGGTGAAAGCCGATGGAGAGGTGAATTTGGCTTTTCGAGAGGCTGAGAAAGCAAAAGAAGTGTCATGGTCGATGAGTTCTGAGGTCGTACACTCACAGTGAGGATTGGACGAAGGAAGGAGCTTATTAATCTAAAGGGTATTTAATGGATGAGAGGCAAGCGAAAGGTTCCCCGTTGTAACCGTGACTTTACTTACAGCGGTATCTTGACGAGGGAGGCAATAAGGTTTCTCAATTAATTAGTAAGTCGGAAGGTCATAAGTCATAACTCATAAGTTACGGTATGTGAAGCATAAATTTGGATTGGGATAAATAAAAACTATATTATTATTATTAAAATTAGAAAAATAAGAATGAGTCGTGCTACGGAGGGGCCATTGTTTATTTTTACGTATTTCTTTGTTTGCTTCCTTTATTTTATTGTGTAGTTTTTTTCTTATCTTTTTTTTTGCGCCCTAGTGGTTTTATTGTATTTTTTTCTGTAAAGAATAATAATACATTGAAATACTATATGAATATTATTATGCTGGTTTAATTGTAGATACATTTTGAATTTTTCAACAACTCTATCTAATTGACCTAATTAAAATGTTTTCTGTACAGAACAATAATACAATTTAAAATACTCTATTAACATTTTAATCTAGTTTATTTGATCTATATTTCGAATAATCCACCAACCTTATCTAATTTAGTCCATGAAAATGATAATCATTTACTTTTTCTATATATAAGAGTGTTTATATTAGTCACCTAACACTAATAATTGTCCCTTTTTCATATTCTTAGTGGTGTAATTATTTTTGTTGTGTAAATTGATTAGAGACAAAGGTCACTTATTTTGGTATTTTATAAATTTTTATGTCGTTGTACTTCATGATATTAGATACCGTAATATATTTGTCTACTAATTCTCATTGTTTTCCTTGAATAAAATTTACGAACATACCAGCAACCCTATCTAATTTACGTCAATAAATGATAATCATTTACTTTTTATATGTATAATTGTGTTTATAGTAGTCAGTCAACATAATATTTTTTTCTCTCTCCATATTGTTAGTGGTGTAGTTAATCTTGTTGTGTAAATTGATTTGAAACAAAGGTCAATTATTTCGGTCATCTTTTTAATTTGATATCTTTCTAGTTCATGATATTAGATATCGTAAAATATTTGTCTACTCAATCTAATTGTTTTTCTCAAATAAACTTAGGAATCCGTTTATTCGAATCTACAATATTACGTTGTACCATGCTGGTTGGTAAGAAAAACATAGAAAAAAAACTACACAATAAAATAAAAGAAACAAGCAAAAAATACGAAAAAAATGGAAGATCATAGTAAAAAGGCAAAGGGATTTGTATTTTGGTGTACCGTATTCCCTAGTGCACCGTAAGCATGACCAAGGTAGAGCAATTGAGTCAATGCCCTGTCCATTGGTGGTTGTGGAGCTCCATCAAGGTTCATTATTTCAGACTTGTTCCTTGTTGTTGTGTTGTAGAGGCAGGAACTGAGGTGAGTATGATGTTGAGTGGTGTGGTTTGTAGGATGTATATACACATTCGTGGTTTAGTATTGTGGAAGTTGAATAGTTTCTGAAACCCCATGGTTGAGATTTTAATGGTGATTTTACAAAAGCCATAGTCGAGACCTTTAATGGTTATTTAGGGTATATGACGTTTAAGTTGACTGGGGATCTCAATGGTTCAATTTCTGTAATGTTTTTTTAATTGATTTTCTTTATACTTTAATTGTGATTTATGATGTAGGACGTTTAAGTTGATTGTGGATTGGAATGGTCTGGTTACAATGAAACACATTAAGAAGAATAGGGTTCTTCAATGGGGGCGAAAGGAAACAATAGAATTTAAAAATCTTAAATTACATTTGATGACAAATGTAATTTCATATTTATTGATTTGAAATCCCCTAAATTATATATATATTAAGATAAGATAAGAGTAAGATTAAGATTAAGATTAAGATTTATATTCTCTTACTTTGAGGTCTTACTTATTAGTGTTTTTTAGATTGAGCATTAGTCATTAATTGGGTTATTATGAAAGGACAATTGAAAGTTTAAGCTCAAAGTTTGGAAAATAGAGCATCAACAATATGTTAGAGAGAAATTCTGGATCACAGAATTTTATTCTAACAACTTGAAAGATATTTAAATATTATCTCATAAAGTTGAAAGATATAAAAACAGAAATCAAACTTTGGCATATAGTGTTCTTGTTTGCCAAGCTACGTCATCGTCAAGTCCTGCAACCCTCAAACATCACATATTAACCCAACTATTTGCAATCAACTTATAAATAGATATTATATAATATAAAATAGCATAGATTTTTTATCTATACCAGATCTCACCATCATTACTAATGTGAATTTTGAAATTCATATGCACTACTACAAAGTCTGCAATGTTCTTTGGCTAGTCAAAATCCCACAATTAAAAGGAAATTCTTCTATACATCATATGTATCTGGAGTGGTTGGATGTCTGCATAATAGAGGTCTAATCGAGGCCAATATGAAACAGAATACATAAATCATAATAAGGATAAGAAACACAATAAGAATTACTTAACCAAAAGGGGAATTAAGAAACGTTGATTTCTTTCTTACTTGATATAGATTCTTATATAATAACGGAAGGAAATGAATCTATGGTAAGTTTTTGATCGAAGAAGATGAAAGTAGAGGGGGTGGTAAAAGCCAATGGAGAGGTGAATTTGGCTTTTGAGAGGCCGAGAAAGCAAAAGAAATCTCAGGGCCGATGAGTTCTAAGGTGTACACTCATAATGAGGATAGGATGAAGGAAGGAGCTTATTAATCTAAAGGTATTTAATGGATGAGAGGTGAGTGAAAGGTTCAAGCTCCCGTTGTAACCGTGACTTTACTTACAAGGGTATCTTGATGAGGGAGGCAATAAGGTTGCTCAATCAATTAGCAAGCTTGAAGGTCATAAGTCATAAACTCATATTTTACGGTATGTGAAGCATAAATTTGGATTGGGATAAGTAAAAACTATATTATTATTATTAAAGTTATAGAAATAAGAATGAGTTGATTTTATATTAATTTAATGCTATAAAACCCAATTTTATAAGTATTATTATGATGGAAATGGAAATCTTAAATTCCACATTTATTGATTTGAGCCCCCCTAATCTTTAAAGGTGAGTTCCGGTGTGAACTTCCCTTATGGTGTGAAATGTGAAGAATGTTGAGCCATTAGATTAGAAAATGGAGGGTTGTGATTAAAAGATCGGTTTTTTAATGAATCCACGCGGTGGCATTTTTGTAATTAATGGTGAACTATTTTTTGTTTTTTTTTACGTTTTCTGGGTGATGTTTTTATCCCTTAGATGTGAACATTAGAGTGTTATATGTGAACATTAGCGTGTTATATATGTACCCGAGAAAGTTCGCACTTCACACCATAAGGGTTGTTTTCACCGGATCCTTATTCCTAATCTTTATATATATAAAGATTAAGATTAAGATTTACATTTTTTACTTTTAGGTCTGCTTACTACTGTTTTTTTAGATTGATTATTAGTCATTAATTGGGTTATTGCGAAATTAGACAATTAAAAGTTTAAGCTCAAAGTATGTAAAATATAGCATCAACAATATGTTAGAGAGAAATTCTGGATCACGGAATTTTATTCCAACAACTTGAAGGATATTTAAAATTTAATATTATCTCACAAAGTTGAAAGATATAAAAACATAAATCAAACTTTGGCATATAGTGTTCTTGTTTGCCGAGCTACTTCATCATCAAGTCCTGCAACCCCCAAACATCACATATTAACACAACTATTAGCAACCAACTTATAAATAGATATTGTAGAATAGAAAGTAACATAGATTTATGATCTATACCCGGATCTCACCATCGCTACTAATGTGATTTTTGAAATTTCATATGCACTACGGCAAAGTCTACAATGTTCTTTGGCTAGTGAAAATCCCACAATTAAAAAGAAGATTCTTCTATACAACAAGTGTATCTGGTGTGGTTGGATGTCTACATAATAGAGGTCTAATCAAGGCCAATATGAAACAGAATACTTAAATCATAATAAGTATAAGAAACACAAATAAGAATTACTCAACCAAAAGAGGAATTAAGAAATTTTAATTTCTTTCTTACCTGATACAGATTCTCATATAACAACGGAAGGAAATCAATCTACGTAAGTTGTTGACCGAAGAAGATGGAAGTAGAGGGGGTGGTGAAAGCCGGTGGAGAGGTGAATTTGGCTTTGGGAGAGGCGGAGAAAGCAAAAGAAGTGTCATGGCCGAGGTCGTACACTCATAGTGAGGATTGGAACGAAGGAAGAAGCTTATTAATCTAAAGGGTATTTAAAGGATGAGAGGCAAGCGAAAGGTTCAAGCTCCCCTTGTAACCGTGACTTTACTTACAGGGGTATCTTGATGATGGAGGCAATAAGGTTACTCAATCAATTAGTAAGTTGGAAGGTCATAAGTCATAACTCATAAGTTATGATATTGTGAAGCATAAATTTGGATGAGGATAAATAAAAAATATACTATTATAGTTAAAATTAGAAAAATAAGAATTAGTTGAGTTTATAGTAATTTATTGTTTGAAAAACTCAACATTATTGAGATAAAGGGGTATTTGAAAATTCAATATGAATAAAGGGGTATTTATTGTTTCTTAAACCCCACATTTAATGATTGAAGTCCGCCTAATATTTATATATATTAAGATTAAGATGTTAAGATATGATAAGATTAAGATTAAGATTTATATTCTTTTACTTTGAGGTCTTATTTATTAGTGTTCTTTAGATTGATTATTAGTCATTAATTGAGTTATTGTGAAAGGACAATTGAAAGTTTAGGCTCAAAGTTTGTAAAATATAGCATCAACAATATGTTAGAGAATAATTCTGGATCACAGAATTCTATTCCAGCAACTTGAAGGATATTTAAAATTTAAATATTATCTCACAAAGTTGAAATATATAAACACAGAAATCAAACTTTGGCATATCGTGTTCTTGTTTGTCGAGCTACGTCATCATTAAGTCATGCAACCCTCAAACATCACATATTAACCCAACTATTTGCAATCAATTTATAAATAGATATTGTATAATAGAAAATAGCATAGATTTGTGATCTATATCAGATCTCACCATCATTACTAATGTAATTTTTGAAATTCATATGCACTACTGCAAAGTCTACAATGTTCTTTTGGCTAGTGAAAACCCCACAATTAAAAGGAAATTCTTCTATAGATCAAGTGTCTATGGAGTGGTTGGATGTCTGCATAACAGAGGTCTAATCGAGGCCAATATGAAACAGAGTACTTAAATCATAATAGAGATAATAAACACAAATAAGAATTACTCAACCAAAGGGAATTGAGAAACGTTGATTTCTTTCTTACCTGATATAGATTCTCATATAACAACGGAAGGAAATCAATCTACGGTAAGTTTTTGATCAAAGAAGATGACATTATAGGGGTGGTGAAAGCCGATGGAGAGGTTAATTTGGCTTTTCGAGAGGCCGAGAAAGCAAAATAAGTACCATGGCCGATGAGTTCTGAGGCCGTACACTCATAGTGAGGATTGGACGAAGGGAAGGAGCTTATTAATCAAAAGGGTATTTAAAGGATGAGAGGCAAGCGAATGGATCAAGCTCCCATGTAACTGTGACTTTACTTATAGGGGTATCTTGATGAGGGAGGCAATAAGGTTGCTCAATCAATTAGTAAGTTGGAAGGTCATAAGTTATAACTCATAAGTTAGTGTATGTGAAGCATAAATTTGGATTGTGATAAATAAAAATTATATTATTATTATTAAAATTAGAGAAATAAGAATGAGTTCATTTTATATTAAATTAATGCTTTAAAAGCCCAACTTTATAAGTATTATTATGATGGAAATGGAAATATTCAATTCAACATTCATTGATTTGAACCCCCTAATCTATATCTATATATACATATATAGAGAGAGAGAGAGAGGGCTGATCGGGTGTGGACTAAAATTACTGTGCGGACTCATCACAACCGTCGATTTTATTTTGATCAAGAAAGCAGAATAGTACGACACGTGCTCACACACCCACCCCCACTCACTAACTGTCTCTTCAGTTTTGTTCTTCCCTCCTAAGGGTTTCTCACACTCTCTCAAACTCTCTCTCAGTCTCTCTCACCATTCACTGTTTTCTTATTCTCTCACATCGCACACCGAAAACCCATAACAAAAATCACTCCTAAAACACACAAATCGTAGAACTCTTTTGATTTAAGGCATTTTTCGACTCAACAAACATGTCTTCAAGCAAAGAAACAGAAAATCCCGCTGCTTCAACCATCAAAGCTGGTGAGAAATCAAAACCCTAAACCCTAGATTTTTCTTTTTGTTCGTTTTTTTCCTAAAAAGCGATAGTGTTTTTCGTCATGCAAGAGTGTTTTTACGCTAAATCGAAGGTGGATTTGCTCCTATTAACTCAGATTATGCTATTTAAACATCCAAAAAACACAACAATGCTATATTTTGTTACTATTTCTGTTGTTTGTTGATGTGAGATCTTTTTGAAACCAGTTTACACAAGGAAGGAGAAGAAGGACGAGCCAAAACGAGTAGTTTTTGTGGAAGAAACCTCAGAAAACCAACAAAGTAAAACAACGCTGACGGTTTACCAACCTATGGAAGACCATAATCGTGAAGAACAACAACCAAAAAAACAAAAGCCAACAATGGAAACAATATCGAAAGGTAAAAATGAAGTTCAATAACTGCTTTCAGGGTTTACTATACTCTGTTTTAGGTTAAAGTGCACTTCACATTTATAACGAGGTGCACTCAGTTTAGATGCCTAAGTGCACTTCACATTCATGGCGAAGTGCACTCAATTTAGTTGATTAAGTACACTACTCTTTTGTTTTGAAGTGCACTTGTAAAAATCGTATTCATACTTCTGATTTCAACTCTAAAAAGTTCCCTCTGACATTTTCACTTGGAAGTGCTCTTCTCATGAAGAATAATGTGCACTATGTGTAGCATATATAGTGCACTCCCATTTAAAAAAAGGGCCTTTTTTTTTGCTGATATTGATGCATTTGATAAGTAAAAAGAAGTGCACTTTTTGTTCATGACGAAGTGCACTCAGTTTAGATGATTTAAGTGCACTACGGTTCCATGTTGAAGTGCACTTAGTTTAAATGATTAGGTACTCTTCTCTTTTGGTCTGATGTGCACGTGTAAAAAATAGTATTCATATTTCTGATTTTAACTAAAAAAGTGCCCTCTGTTATTTTAACTTATATTGCACTTGGAAGTGCTCTTCTCATGAAGACTAATGTGCACTCTGTGTAGCATATATAGTGCACTCCCGTTTAAAAAAAAGGGCAATTTGTTTTTTTGCTGATACTGATGCATTTGATAAAGTAAAAAGAAGTGCACTTCATGTTCATGAAGAAGTGCACTCAGTTTAGATGATTAAGTGCACTTCATTTTCATGTTGAAGTGCACTCAGTTTATATGATTACGTGCACTTCTCTTTTAATTTTAAGTGCACCTCTAAACCCTTGAAGCAAGTTTACTGATTTCATCGGTGTTTTAATTATGTCTTTGTAGGAAAACTCAAGAAACAAAAAATATAGAGGTTCCAAATGACAGAACCTCACAGAATATATATAGAATCCAATGACAGCCCTGACATAAAGCTTGTAACAAAGCAGAAAAGACGTGGATCAATTGGTGTCCTCTGTTCAATGTTAAGGGAATTCAATGAAAACCAAAAACAGGCTGTTAGGAGATTGGGGTTGGAGCAGCTTATTTGTTGGAACATAGAATCATTGTCGTACTTGCTATGTGACTGGCTTGTAGGCAAATTTGATGCAGCAGCTTGCTCGTTGAGATTCGGGAATGGCCTTCAAGACATAGTGATTAATGACGCTATCATACAGCAGTATCTCGGTCTACCAAGAGGAGAAGGCGAATTTCAACTCCTAAGTTCAAACACAGACAGATTAAGAGCTTGAAAGTCAACCTTCCTGAATAACAAAGTTGTTCTGTATTCTGATCTTTTAAAAAAACTAAAAGAAAATGTAAATGTAGACGGTTCTTTTGCATTAGATTTTCTATTTTGTTCTATTCCATTGTAATTGAGAAAATAGCCAATGGCACCGTGTCATCTAAGTTCATTAATTGGTTAGACAAGACACGAGGGGATGATTTGGCAAACTATAACTGGTGCCGTCTATGTCGTTTGAGGTTGTGTGAGTTAAAAAACGACTATAGTGACAACTCAACATTCAAGGGGCCTCATCTTCTCTTACTGGTGAGTTAGTTTCATTGTTTTAATATTTAAATGAACTGTCATGATAATAGTTTTCATGAGTAGACTTTGTTCCTTCCATATGTGCACTCTGTTGCAACTTGGGAGTGCACATCCATGCTTATGGGGGTGCACTTTCTTGTTTCTCTCCTCCCAGAAGAAAAACTTCATGCAAATTAAAAAGTGGACTTTAAATATAAAAAAAATAAGTGCACTAGGGATACACACTCCAGTGCAAATTTCTTCCTACACCCGGGTGCACTTCCTTGTCCCTTAGGGGTGCACTCCTTGGCTCCTGGGGGTGGACATTCGTGTATCTCTTCTTGTATATTCATGAAGTAGACTATTTCACATTTCAAAAATCTTTAATTATAGTTTTCTTATTATTACAGGTTCTATACTGTGATAGGTTGATCATTTATAGCGAGGAACCTGCCCGAGCTTATTCCATTATTAAGGGATACAAGAGTGACACTTTCAAAACAATGCAAAACCTTCGCTTGAAAATGGGTTTTGATCATGGATATGTTAGAGATGCACCGCTGGCTAGTACTGCCAGTACCTGAGCATAGAGACGAAGTAGTTGAACAGGGTGCAAGCTGCTCACGAATAGATGACAACATTGACATGGGTGATGGAGTAAAGTTCTACAAGTTTATACGCAAACAAGTTGATATAGCTCGACTTATTGCCAAGCAAATCAGGCTTTATCACGAGCATGTCAACACATCCACAAAAGAAATTCAAAACAGTCACACATACAACAAAATCAACGAAACAATAGAGAAGATAATCAATATAGAATTCTGCAAGGTTCACAGAACTACCAATCTTCACAATCGCATGTAAGAAAAATAAATGAACTCTTATGTAGAAATAAATAAAATAATTTTTCCTTATTCTGACATACATAATTTTTCTGATTTTCACAGGATAGCCAAGACAAGTTCTTCAGCGATCCATTCGTTATTAAATGCATCGAAGAAATAGAGGCTACATTTTTTATGTCAAGAGCAGAAAAGAATGATAACATGGATGTTGTGACGATGGAGGGGATCATCAATCAGAAGAAGAAAGCAAAATGTTTGATGGTAACCATGCTGAAGTTACCATAAATGCAGAAGATGATAGAGAGGTTCAACATGAAGGAGCTGCAGAAAGGTACTAAAAAACAAAACCAGTGGGAGCAAGATCAAGGGGGAGACCGCCCTCATCAACAGCAACACCAAGAGCAAGAGCTAGACGACGAACACCCTGTTCAACTGCTAGACCAGAAGCAAGTACAAGAACATTCACAACAATCTAATCAGCAGCAAGAGCAATAGCAAGAGCACGAAAAACTTGGAAATGAAGAAGAGAAGAAAGAAGAAAAAGGATCCAGTCAGGGACAGTGTAACGTTCAAGAAACAGTTGAGATTATTGATGCAATGGTTCTTGATACACGTCCTGCTGGAAAAGATGATGTTGTTGAAAAAAATGATGTTGTTGAGGTAATAGTTCTAACTGATACAAGTGATAACGAGGAGAACAAAGAAAATAGCACGGCACCCCCTAAGCTAGTAAAACATGAAAGGTTCGAATCAAGAAGAGCAGTGAGAAAACGAAGAGTTCTAAACCACAAACAAATTAGTTGAGTCTAGAACTTGAAAAACAACAAGTGATAGGAGTACATGATCCAAGAAATACAAAAACTTTAGAAGTATATCTACCCCAAAATTTGATTAGGCATCGACGATATATTTCAAGTAGTTGCAGACGTGGGAAAGGTATGTATTATATTATCATGAACATTTACATAGATTAAAACATTCCTTTACCTCAAATTCAAATGTACTGATTTAGATGTGGAACAAAGTGAACTGTCTGAATAAATAACCCTATATAGATATCAGTTAAAAAAGAGGTGCACTCGTACTAACTGTAGAAGTGCATTTCGCTTTATTTTATGAAGTGCATTGCCCTTTTATTTCGGTAGTATTTAAAAATATTTTTCCTCATCCATAGGAGGCCGCTGGTGGAGGGTCAAAGAATAGTAAAGACAATAGTCAAGAGGAAGAGGCTAAGGTAAATATCTTGATAAGTACACTTCAAATAAGAAGAAAAATCTTTCTTTCTTCTGACTGCACAAATTTGATTTATTTTCATGATATTTTTATAATCATTCATAGCAGGACACTGATGTGGGATTCAAACACTATCAAAGAGAAGAGTCAAATTGAAGAAATAATGGTAAACTTTCAAGCTAAGTAAAACTTCATATATATATATATAGGTTAAAGAGGTGCACTCTTGCTAGTATAACAAGTGCATTTCTATATTTTATTAAGTGCACTAAATTCATATATGAAAAAGAGATTTTTTTAGGTTCTCAACTGCACAATTTTGTGTTCTTATAATGTTTTTTTTCATTCATAGAAGAACACTGAAGTAGCTTATACTTCTGTTTCAAAATGTGTGAGAGTAAAACAAATTCTGAGAAAACAGCAAGTGATAAGCCTTCTTCACCAAAGAAGACTGAAATTGGAGTTGATACAAATCCCTTGCCAACACAAACAGAGATCCAAGAGAGCATGGATGTTGTTGTAGATGTTACAAAGGTAATTATTTACATACTTCTCAGTTATCAATTTAATCAAATTGAACTCCCGACCTATATTGAAGTGCACTCTGGTTTCAAAATTAAGTGCACTTCTTGAATATCTTGCAGTGCACCTTTTCATTAAAAATCTTATCAGACCTCTCATTTAACTCAAATTTCTTTTCTAATTCATAGAAGGACCCTCAGGAGCAATCAAATACTAACAAAGAAATGAGTCAGGTTGAAGTGAGTAAGGTAAAAATGTCTGGACAAATACACTACATAAAAAAATAGGTTAAGAAGGTGCAGTCTTTCTAAACAGTAGAAGTGAGCATTACTTAAAACTAAAATAAAGTGCACAAGTTTCTAAAAGTGATTTGTTTTGGTTCTAACTGCAAAAATTAGATTCTTTTTATTTTCTAATATTCTTCCTTATTCATAATAGACCACTCAGGGCAAATCAAAGACTGATAAAACCAAGAGTCAACTCAAAGATAGAAAGGTAAAAATGTACTGATAAGTATATTTTAAAAAATATAGTTTAAAAAGGGCACTCCTTTTCTGGTTAAAGGTGCACTTCACGTTACACTCGAAGTGTACTCTGTCATGATGATTCAGTGCACTTCACTTTATGTTGAAGTGCACTCTGTTTTAGATGATTTAAATGCTTCTGCTGCTATCAATTTTTATTTTATATAATGTTTTCTCCTCATTCATAGCAGGCCACTGAAGAGGTTTCTACTGCTATTTCAAGGAGGGTGGAGACTAAGACAGATTCTGAAAAAACAACAAGTGAAGGCCTACTTCATCAAAGAAACCCGAAAGTGAAGATGACTCGAAAACCTTGCCAACACAAGCAGAACCCACAGAAAACGTAGATGCTGGTGTACATGTTTTTTTGCCAAGCGGTAAATAATTATATTCCAACCAATGGGTCCAAAACATCTCCAATGGAGAGAATACAAGAGAGGACAATACAAGTAAAAGAACAAATCTAATACTTATGCCGGACTAACAAGTCTCCGAAACAAAGTAAGAGCACGCCTACTTTTGTACTTGCCTAATATCATAATTTTGTCCTTACAACGTGTAATGATTTCATTGACACACGTGTTAACACAAATACTCTTCCCACGAAAAACATGCTCGTTCCTCATACGCCAAACATGATATATCACCCCGGTAAATGCCATTAACTTGCACCGAAATATATTGTTACGTCTACTAGTAGCCTCACCGAACCAAGACCACAAATCTTCCAACGTGTCAAACCGGCGGCCCACACCCTGCCATGCAAGAACCCCATGCAGAATAGCCTTCGTAACTGTGCACTCAAACCAGAAATGGGAGCAGGTCTCCTCAGCGAGCCACAAAGACGGCACAAACCTGATTCTGCAAGTCCCCAATGATGAAGACGTGTAGCCAACGGCAGCCGATCTAACGTTGCAAGCCAAGAGATGAATGCCCACCTACGAGGAACACCCGGGTCCCAAACAATATCACACCAAGGCACAACCGGGCCCTTTGGACGGGTCGCCTCATACACCACACCCGAATTAAAACAATGAGCTGAACCCAAGTGTGCCACATGACTTAAAATCTGTCCATTCAATATCTCATCCCGAGTGTTAAGAATGCAACGCCATTCCGACGTGCTACTTTGACTATACCCCACATTCCAAAGCGTTTTGTACATGTTACAAAGGTAAAAATTTACATATTTTAATTGTAAAAATTATCAGATTGCAAAATGAATATTTGTAGTACTGCATTTCAATTTTGAAAATGATGTGCAATCCTATCACACAACGGAGTGAAAATAACTTCCAAACAAAATTCAACAGCACTGTTATAAAAAATGATGTATTGCACTTTAATTGTCAAGTTATAAAAAAGTGCACTTCAAGTATGAAACAAATTGAACTCTATCATGCTATTAAATTAAATTGTTCTTTTATAATTCATAACAGATTGCTGATAAAAGAACAAGGGAAGAAGGTGATGAACCTTCTTCACCCAAAAAGTGCAAAATTGGTGATGACATCAATATTCAGCAAAAAAATAAATGTCAAAGCTTCATCAAGTGTTGTTGACTGTGGGAAGAAGGATACAACTTTTCAGGGGATGGGTTCTAAGATAACTCCTCAAAAAGAAATTTATGATGAGAAGGAGAAGAAGACGTCGAATTTGGTTCTTAGCTGTAAATCGCCTTGCAACGAGAAGGCAATTGATGCTACAAGTAAAGTAACTGATTTAGAGAGAAGAGTATTCTCATATATTAATGATCCACTCAGAGATGATAGGTATAACTGTAAATCAGAACATTTCGATTTTACTTGATTTATTTAATTATTTTTTGTTGTTTAAATTAAGCACCTCCATCACAGTTAAAAGTACACATCTAATTTGCATACATGTGCACTTACATGTGAGTAGGAAGGGCACTTCTGTTTCATTGTTTTTACTAAGTTACTTTACTATTTAATTTAAACAGAGAGAGGGTTGTCGACATCGAGGGCATTCGTCTTGCTAGGAAGGAATTACGGACACTAGACATCAATGTTTATGTAGATGATGACGTCTTAAACATTTGGGTTAGGCTGATGAATAATAATGAAATTTACAAGGACCCACATGCTCCATCGAGATTTTTTGCCCAACATTACCATTGGTGAGTGCTTGATTTTGTTTACTTAGTTTTTAATTTTTTTCCGTTTTAGTTTAATTTAAAATAGATATTTTCTTTTTAAATTTCAGATCATAACAGTATTTGAAACAAATGAAGACGAGGAAAAAAGGAAGGAATGGTTTGTGAGCGGCGTTCAAAATGAGATGAAAATTTGCCATTGGTTGAAACCACACACAGTAGACCTTGTACGATACTTTTATCATTCATAAAATCTTAATGTTTTAATAGATTTGAATGTTTTACACTACTAAAAAAAAATTTATTCTTCTTCTTGTTCCTGTTTACAGTTCATGTTCTCGTGCTACAAGGACAAACACTACTTCCTTATAACATTTAATGTCAAAAACTTCAGAATTGACATTATTGATAACAGTCAGATGGATCAATGGACAAGTATGGGAATATACTTTCTGAACTGGTTAGTTTTTTTCCACCTTATTAATCATTTTGTATTAATAGTTTCTTTGCATATCTCAATGGAAGTGCACTTGTTAAAAAGGAATATAGCACTTGACTTCCATTCAGTCTGGGTGTGCACTTTCTTGTAAAATTTGTGCACATTTTTTGCAAAAAAGAAATATGATTGCTACTGGTGAAAAAAGTGGTGTTATTTTACAGGTGTTCGTCATGATACCACCTTTCTCATCATCATGAACACCTGTAAAAATAAAATAGCAGTGCACTTCAACCAGTATGTACATTTCTCGTTTATCATGAAGTGCACTCCTCTCTTAGAAAGAGAAGTGCACTATCTATATGTTAAAGTAGATATCTATACATGTGCATTCTATTTTATATAATTTAGTGCACTTCTCATTTATCTCGAAGTGCACTCAACCATTAGAATGAAGTGCACTATTTATATCTTGCAGTTTATGAAATTATTGTCTGTATTGATTAAACTTATTTATTTTCAGAAAAAAATGTTTATACACTTTTTAAAGTTCACAAATTATATACAAAAGCTACCAACATTGAAGAAAAGGAACCTGAACGCCTGGCCATGTACTAGAGAGAATCAAAAAATAAAAGGGATTGTGGAGTTTATGTCATGAGGCACATGGAAACATACATTGGGAATTGGCAAAGTGGATTTTTCTCAGATCTGAATAGGAATAACAAGTCCCAGATGAATGCATTACGGATAAAGTATACTTATGCTATCATCAGATATACTCTAAACCTACTTCTAGATCATGTGATAAGCTCGTCCAAAAATCAAAGGAATATATTACACTACCATGGAAGCAAAGAGTGAGAGAACCTGAAGAATATGAAAAAAAAAACAAAACGATCAGCAAGGACTTGATAGACTGGAAAAGAAGAAAAAAGATCGACAAGATGAAGATTAGAATAGAATAGTTTGGTTTTGCTTGAAGTTAGACATCAGACAAATAAAATACTGCATTGTATATGTAAATATAATTAGTTTTTAATGACAGTGTTGTTCTGATCTTTGTGACTAAATTGGAATTTACAAAAAATCAAGTAGACCACTTTTTAAAAAGGAACGAAGTGCACTTGAAACGGATAGATAACAACACTTCTTGGGTATTTAGAGGTGCACTATGTTTCAACTTGTCATCAACAATTAACTAATAATATAAGTGGAGTTGTTCTATATTTTTTAGTAGTTGATTATGCAGACTCTTGGAATTCAAAGGAACGCGAAGCTTAATTTACTTAATTTGACTATTTATCTTTCCTAATTGAGTAAAAGACTAATGGAATTTTCATTTTATGTGAGAGATTCATGGTGATGGCCACTCTTATGGGACTGCATGCATGTATTCATTTCTGTATTTATAGAGTGATAGAGGTTATGCTTTGACTTCTGAAAAGAAGGGTCGGAACATAAAAAGAGAAAAGGTTTAAGGCGGTTTTGAGAATGAGAATACTTAATTATACTAAAGGATATGAAGTGAATTACGTGGAGTCTTGGAATTTAAAGAGACGTGAAGTTAAGTTTAATTAATTTGACTATTTATCTTCCATAATCAAGTAGAGGGTTAATACAACTTCTGTTTTATTTGAGAGTTTTTCGTTTTTTTTTTCGCATTTATTTCAAAAATGATCAATAATGAAAATAAGGGTATGTTGAGAAATATGCTTAAAAAACTCAACTTTATAAGGATTATGATATGATATGATGTATAGATTCATGGTGATGGACTCTCTTATAGGATTGTATGTGTGTGTTCATTTATTTATTTATAGATCAATGGAGGTGATGCTTTGACATGTGCAAAGAAGGGTCGGAACATAGAAAGAGCAAAGCTTCAATGTGGTTTCAGAATAAGAAATGATTTTTATTTAATATTAATAAAGGATAAGAAGTGAATTATGTGGACTCTTGGAATTCAAAGGGACGCGAAGCTTAATTTACTTAATTTGACTATTTATCTTTCCTAATTGAGTAGAAGGCTAATGCAATTTTCATTTTATGTGACAGATTTTAGGTTTTCTTTCACACTTATTTCCAAAAGATGGTTAAAGAAAATAAGGACTACTGGGAAAATTTAAACAAAACCCAAGTTGAGTTTGAGGGCATAATTCTCTAATCGATTTAGATCTAAGAAGAAATCGAGTTTCTGATGTAGAGGATCCCGTATGTGGGCAACTACAGAGCATACTTCTCAAAAGAGAGGAAGAGAGAGGAAGAGAGGAAGATATTCTTGCACAATGGAGAATGTCTCAATTATAGGCTAAGGAGGAGGTATTGGGCTAATCAAATTGGGCCGAACAAATTGGACCGAGTAACAGGAATTCTAGAGGTTAAGGGAAATATTCAAAGGTATTAATGATGCCAAGGTTATATTCAAGGTAAAGGAAATTAAAAATGGGTGAAAATGGGTCTTCAATGGAGGAGTAATGAAAATGCAAATTTTTATTTAAGATTTCAAAGTCCCCTAATCTTTATATGTATTAAGATTAAGATAAAGATTAAGATTAAGATTAAGATTTATATTTTTTTACTTTGAGGTCTTTCTTATTACTGTTTTATAAATTGATTATTGGTCACTAATTGGGTTATTTTGAAATTAGACAATTGAATGTTTAAGCTCAAAGTTTGTAAAATATAGCATCAACAATATGTTAGAGAGAAATTCTGGAACGTGAAATTTTATCAAACAACTTGAAGGATATTTAAAATTTAAATATTATCTCACAAAGTTAAAAGATATAAAAACATAAACCAAACTTTTCCATATAGTGTTCTTGTTTGCCGAGCTACTTCATATCAAGTCCTGTAACCCTCAAACATCACATATTAACCCAACTATTTGCAATCAACAAATAAATAGATATTGTATAATAGAAAATAACATAGATTTGTGATCTATACATGATCTTACCATCACTACTAATGTGATTTTTGAAATTCATATGCACTACGACAAAGTCTACAATGTTCTTTGGCTAGTAAAAATCCTACAATTAAAAAGGAAATTCTTCTATACATCAAATGTATCTAGTGTGTTTGGATGTCTATATAATAGAGGTCAAATCGAGGCCAATATGAAACATAATACTTAAATCATAATAAGGATAAGAAACACAAATAAGAATTACTCAACCAAAGAAGAATTAAGAAACGTTGATTTCTTTCTTTACCTGATATAGATTCTCATATAACAATGGAAGGAAATCACTCTACGTAAGTTGTTGACCGAAGAAGATGGAAGTAGAGGGGGTGGTGAAAGCCGCTGGAGAGGTGAATTTGGCTTTGGGAGAGGCGGATAAAGAAAAAGAAGTGTCATGGCCGATGAGATCTGAGGTCGTACACTCATAGTGAGGATTGGACGAAGGAAGAAGCTTATTAATCTAAAGGGTATTTAAAGGATGAGAGGCAAGCGAAAGGTTAAAGCTCCCGTGTAACCGTGAATTTACTTACAGGGGTATCTTGATGATGGAGGCAATAAGGTTGCTCGATCAATTAGTAAGTTGGAAGGTCATTCATAACTCATAAGTTATGGTATGTGAAGCATAAATTTAGATTTGGATAAATAAAAACTATGCTATTATTTATTAAAATTAGAAAAATAAGAATGAGTTGATTTTATACTAATTTATTGCTTGAAAAATTCAACATTATTAAGATAAAGGGGTATTTGAAAAATTCAATATGAATAAAGGGGTATTTATTATTTCTTAAACCCCACATTTAGTGATTTGAAGTCCCCCTAATCTTTATATATATTAAGATAAGACTAGTGATGGCATGCCCGTGCTATGCACGGGATATTGTGTCTTTCTTTTTTTTTAAGGAAAATTACTTTTATTTAAGAGTTGTGTGCTTCGCACGGGCTTGTGTTTGGGTTGTTGGATCTTTGTATAGGTGAAAACATATAATTGAGGCGGCATTCTCCTTAGAAATTAATAGAATAATTTGTTTCTTTAACAAACAATGTGCATTGTCGGTCAAGCACATACTTGCAATTGAAGTTTTTTTATTACATAACTTGTGTGCCATGTGTGATACTCCATGGATTGTTGTACATTACATTATTTTGATTAGGTATGTAAATTTTCGTTGTTATTATTTGAGCCTATTTGTAAGTTTTAAATTCCATTTCATCCACTATATTAACTAACATCGTAAAATGACAACAAACTATATACACATATTAAGAATTGAAGGTAATAGAAAAGATGGAAGAAAACATGCAAAAGAATAAAAATTCCTT